>NC_088414.1:20230264-20275264 GCF_034236695.1 Oncorhynchus nerka | reverse complement strand
CATCTTGCTAACCGTTGCTAACCCCACTGGCTCAGCTAATACGCTGCTGTGCTTCTCTTGAGTGTGCGAGGGAGGTTCCGTGGTGCTCAACAGGGATTTAACTCTTGAAGAGTGAAAGGAGATGACATGGTGTTGGGTTAGATGGGTGACTTACTGGAGATGTTGGGGTGGTGAAGTCTGAGGTGGGGATGATGATGATTTTTCCTCTGTCCTGTTTTGTCTGACAGACCGAGCACTCTCAGGCGCTCACAGATCAGCTGCAAAAGGTGAGCAGAATAAGGAAGACTCTCATTCTCTCGTCTCCTCCTCAGTGGACAATGACGGGATGTTTTCTGTGTGCTTTCTTTGATCAGGAGCGAAGAGAGTTTGAACAGAAGTGTGTGAAGGAGCAAGGAGCAATGCGGGAACAGCTACAGGTACACACACACACACACACACACACACACAGACAGAAGGAACTTCTTCAATGTTTTTCATTCCCTCAGAGCACTTTTCTGAATCCATTTTGAAGACCTTTGAAAGCAATTGTCAAATGTTCACTCTGCAGTTTCAGATGTGTGCTATGTATCTGCCTTTGGGGTCAGCACACCATGCTGTTCCCTTTTTACCCAGGGATGCGTGCACTGATACACTGAATACTGTCTCATCATTGCAAATGAAACAAAGCTTGATTTGTATCCAATATTTACAAATTGTATCATAGAGACGTCAATAACTGGTCTGTCTGTCTCTCGCCCTGTCTGTCTCTCGCCCTGTCTGTCTCTCGCCCTGTCTGTCTCTCTGTCCGTCCTCTCCCCCAGGTCCACATTCAGACCATCGGCATCCTGGTGTCAGAGAAATCAGAGCTGCAGACCGCTCTTTCGTACACACAGCAGGCTGCCCGCCAGAAAACAGGTGTGTGTGGCCTGTGTTGAGAAAGAGAGTGTGTTGATGTGTCTATGAATGTGAACGTGTTCAGTAATGTGACATATTGTGGTGTGTGTTCAGAGGAGATGAGAGAGAAAGAGATGGCGTTGATGTGTTTAATATGAATGGGTGAGAGTCTTTTTGTGTTAGTGCTCACTAAGTGTGTGTGTGTTTCATTCAGGGGAGGCTGAGGAGCTGAGTAACCGTCTCCAGGCCACCAAACAGAGAGTCTCTGAGCTGGAGAGAACCCTGTCCTCGGTCTCCACACAACAGAAACAGTTTGACAAGGTAACACACACACACAGAAACCGTTTGAGAAGGCAACCTACTGTAGTCACACACTGAAGACCGTTTGAGGAGGTAGTCTGCACACTAGACTGATATTGCTACAGTTGAATGCTTTGACCGATGACTATCGATTTGAGCTTTGCGGTAATGTCTAACAAATGATTGATGTTCTCTTGTATGTGCAGCATAACAAAGAGCTAGAGAAAGAGAGAGACAACCTGAGGCTAGAGGTGTACAGACTAAAGTAAGTCTTACCCTGAGTATGCTGACATTCTACTCAATGGCTGGCCTTTCCTTGTTTGATTTGTGGACTAGGTATGGAAAGGAATGTGGTGGAAACCATACCTCGTCAGTTTGTGTGATTGTGATACATGGAGAGAGATGCCTGTCGTCTGAGGCGAGGTAAATCAGAGGCTCTTTGTGAGTGTGTGCGCACGTTCCTAGCTGACCCTCTGTCTCTGTGCAGTAGTGTGAGTGAGGAGGGGAGGCAGCAGAGTTCAGAGCTGTCAGAGCAGCTCAAGCTGAGGGTGAGTGAGAACAACGCTATGAGACTGGACCTGGATGAACTGCGTAAGAGACTGGAGATGACTGACGACATGCTGCAACAGGTAGGTACACACACACGGTCTCTCTCACTTAATCACTCACATACACACACACCATCATTTGTTCTGCAGTTGTTCAATTATTTCTTTTTATTCCTAGTTTTCCAGTCAGTCAGGGCCTCCCAGTGCCAACCAGCAGATGCACTTACTACTGGAGGAGAAACTACAGATTGAGGCACACACTGCTCAGGTGTGTGTGTGTGTTGGGTTGAATACTTTCCCGGTATTTTATAAATGTTCCATCCCGAAAATAAATCACTTGACCCGGTATTTCCCGCCAAAATCGGAAGTGTCATTCCAAAGCATTATAAAGCATTGGGCTCCCAAGTGGCGCAGCGGTGTAAGGCAATGCATCTCAGTGCTGCAGGCGTCACTACAGACACCCTGGTTCGAATCCAGGCTGTATCAGAACCGGCTGTGATTGGGAGTCCCGTAGGGTGGCCACAATTGGCTCAGCGTCGTCCGGGTTTGGCCAGTGTAGGCCGTCATTGTAAATAAGAATATGTTATTAACTGACTTACCTAGTTAAATAAAGGTTCAATTTAAAAATATATATATATAAAAAGGCCTATGTGTTTATTTGATTAGAGCTTTGGTCATACATTTAATGAGCCCAAGGTTAAAAAGCCCAAATGATTGATCCAATACATAGAGTGCGTTCGGAAAGTATTTAGATCCTTTGGCTTTTTCCACATTTTGTTACGTTACAGCCTTATTCTAAATTTGATTAAATTGTTTTCCCACCCAATAAAACCCCATAATGACAAAGCACAAACAGGTTTTTCAAAATTTTAGCAAATGTATATCATTTTTTTGTCTTTATTTTTTTTATATCACATTTTACATTAGTATTCAGACCATTTACTCAGTACTTTGTTGAAGCACTTTTGGCAGCGATTACAGCCTCGAGTCTTCTTGGACATGACCCTACAAGATTGGAACACCTGTATTTGGGGAGTTTCTCTCATTCTTCTCTGCAGATCCTCTCAAGCTCTGTCAGGTTGGATGGGGAGTGTTGCTGCACAGCTATTTTCAGGTCTCTCCAGAGATGTTTGATCAGGTTTAAGTCCGGGCTCTGGCTGGTCCACTCAAGGACATTCAGAGACTTGTCTTGAAGCCACTTCTGTGTTGTCTTGGCTGTGTGCTTAGGGTCGTTGTCCTGTTGGAAGGTGAACCTTCGTCCCAGTCTGAGGTACGGAGCGCTCTGGAGCAGGTTTTCTTCAAGGATCTCTGTACATTGCTCCGTTCATCTTTCCCTCGATCCTAACTATTCTCCCAGACCCTGCCGCTGAGAAACATCCACACAGCATGATGCTGCCACCACCATGCTTCACCATAGGGATGTTACCAGGTTTCTTCCAGACGTGACGCTTGGTATTCAGGGCAAATAGTTCAATCTTGGTTTCATCAGACCAGAGAATCTTGTTTCTCATGGTCTGCGTTCTGTAGGTGCCTTTTGGCAAACTCCAAGCGGGCTGTCATGTGCCTTTTACTGAGGAGTGGCTTCCGTCTGTCTGCTCTACCGTTTGGTGGAGTGCTGCAGAGATGGTTGTCCTTCTGGAAGTTTCTCCCATCTCCACTGAAGAACTCTGGGCCTCTGTCAGAGTGACCATCAGGTTCTTAGTCACCTCCCTGACCAAGTCCCTTCTTCCCCGATTGCTCAGTTTGGCCAGGCTGTCAGCTCTAGGAAAAGTCTTGGTGGTTCCAAGCTTCTTCTATTTAAGAATGATGGGGTCCACTGTGGGGACCTTCAATGCTGCAGACATTTTATGGTACCCTTCCCCAGATATGTGCCTCGATTAAAATTCTGTCTCAGAGCTCTACAGACAATTCCTTTGACCTCATGGCTTGGTTTTTGCTCTGACATGCACTGTCAACTGTGGGGCCTTATATAGACAGGTGTGTGCCTTTCCAAATCATGTCCAACCAATTGAATTTACCACAGGTGGACTCCAAGTTGTAGAAACATTTCAAGGATGATCAATGGAAACCGGATGCACCTGAGCTCAATTTCGAGTCTCATAGGGAAGGGTCTGAATACTTATGTAAATAAGGTATTTCTGTTTTTTATTTGTGATAAATGTGTAAAAATGTCTAAACCTGTTTTCACTTGATGAGGATATATATTTATCTTTTTCATCTATTTTACAATAAGGTTGTAACGTAACAAAATATGGAAACTTTCAAGGGGTCTGAATACTTTCTGAATGCACTTTAGCTCTACATGCATTGTGATCTGCGCTCCATACTGAGATGGGCTGTCTGTCCCCACCCTGAGCGTTGATGATTCAGCGGACCCAGATTTAGAAATGGCATATATTTGAACAGTTTGAATTTCACGCATGCTGTTATTTATGACGTACCGGTCAATACACAAAGTTATTTATCCTGGGGAAAAGGGAGTGGTTGTGGCCTGTAAATCTCGGTAACCGGGTTCCCGCCATTCAACCTTAGTGTGTGTGTTTGCCTCTTTAAAGTTTTGACTGCCACGCCATTGTGTTAAAGATCTCTTTTGGTATTATCTGTAGTTAATGGAGTCTGTGGCCCAGCTGCAGACAGAGAGAGACCGCTACGCTGAGCAGATCCAGGAGGAGGGACAAGTATGGAAGGACAAGACGGAGCAGCTGCTCTCTCAGGTACGCTATGCTACCACCCCATTAGCACAGCCTATAGAGGCGGCACAGCCCTGGACGTAACGCTATAAATACCTAGTCACTTTAAGGTTGAGTTGATTGACGTGTGTCCTGTGCAGGTGACACTAGTAGCAGAGGAGAGGGACAGGAGCATTAGTCAGATACAGGAGCTTGAAGCCCATATCACAGATCTGAAGCACACTGCAGGTGAGACACACAGCTACCCTCCTCAGTTTGCACGTCAATGGTTCTCAAAAAAAGACCAGCTTACTGTGTTGATCTTCCCCATCCTGTCAATCATTATCATTAAAAGATTTGCATTGCCGTAAGGACTCTCCTCTCCTCCCCAGCCCTTTTGTCTCAGGAGGGAGAGGCCCAGGCGGAGCCCCAGCCCTCAGGGCCCTCGGAGAGTGAATTGGCCCTCCAGGAGGCCCTCGGCTGCCTGCAGCAGGAGAGAGACTCGCTCAACTCACAGTTCCAAGCCCAGGTGATGACCACACACACACTGCCAGGCAATAATTCTTATTATTAATAACACACACTGTGTGTGTCACACTCCTCAGTGAAGTTGCACTCTGAACACTGTCTCATCAAAGCATAGACTGATAAGATGAATTATGGGGTGGGTTGGTGCTGGTCTAGAATGAAATCCTGCACACCCTGTCCATCCCTGTTGTGTCTCACAACTGAAAACTCACTGTTCTCTGGTCTCCCTTCTCTCTTTATAGCTGCGTGATAACGAGCAGCTGAGTCGCATGTGCTCTGAGCAGGAGTCCCGTCTCTCGGAGCTGGAGCGCCATGTGGAGCGCGGGGCTGAGGATGCAGAGGACCGCAGGCGCATGCTGGAGGACGTGCAGAGTGACAAGGCCACCATCAGCCGCGCCCTGGCCCAGAACCGCACCCTTAAAGACCAACTGGCTGAGCTGCAGAACGGCTTCGTCAAACTGGTAAAGAAGTGTGGTGCCTTTGCTCTCCTGTTTACTTATGTTAAGTAATCACTGATCTGCCAGGTTTTATTAGTGTTTAAACATGGAATATGTGGAAATGCATCTTCAGTTATCCATTCACATTCAGATCGGTGGTGACCTCATGAATGTGTTGAATGTCTCTGTGGTCCTAGACCAATGAGAACATGGAGCTGACCACTGCTCTGCAGTCAGAGCATCACGTGAAGAAGGAGCTGGGACGCAGGATGGGACAACTACAGGAGGACCTGCACAATGTCAAGGAGCAGGTAGGGACACGCGGGCACCCACATTTCATGGTGAACAGGTACAGGAACAGCATATAGACACTCGCACGTCTCTTCCATCCCTAGTTGGATTTGAAGTCGCAGGAGTACCAGGCACTGCTGGAGCAGCGGGACCAGGTAGTGGCCCACCTACAGCAGTACTCTGCAGGCTATACAGCCCTGGTGTCAGAGCGGGAGCAGCTCCACAGACAGTACCTGCAGCAGAGCCAGCTGATGGACCGGCTGCAGCATGACGAGACCCAGGGAAGGGTTCAGTTGGAGATGAGCCACAAACAGCTGGAGCAATACCAGGTCAGGGACGGACACACACTCATGTAGTCACATATCCCCGAACACACACACACAGAGTCGCACATGAAGAGACACACACTATGCACACGTACACACAGTGTCTGTATTGACCCCTCTGGCGCCTTCTGCAGGAGAGGCTGGAGCAGTTGTCCAGAGATAACGAGCAGTTGAAGGCTGAAGTCACAGAGCTGCTCAACAGCTCAGCCCTTTCCACACTCCCCAGAAACCGGGGAGACGGAGTGGAGAGCCAATCCCAGCAAGAGAGCCCACAGAAGTCCTCGATCGCTATCCCAGAAGACTTTGAGAGCCGCGAGGAGATGGTGAGGAGAAAACACCTATCAGTGGTGTTAAGTGGGAACTAGTGTTCCCAAATGCTGTAGAGAATCCTACATTGAGGATTTCCAAAGTATTTCTCAGATAATTGTCTCTGAAGAATAATTCCTCCCTTCCGTCTCTCTCTCTCTCTCTCAGGAGGAGTTTGTGCGCGGTGCGGTGGCGCGTGTGGAGGCAGAGCGAGATGAGGTGAGGAGCAGACTGGAGGAGGAGAGGAGACTGCAATTCGCTGCCAGACACCAGGCTGCAGCACTCAGCATGGAGCACCACAGTCATGACCACGACCACGGTCAGTGTCACGGTCACAGCCATGATGACCACAGTCACCTTGAACACACAGGTGAGAGGAGGAGGAAAGGTGTGTGTGTATGCACGTAGTTGTATGTGCTACTTGCATGACCTGTGTGTTTTGTTTTCTAGGAACACTGTCAGTTTTGAGTGTTACCAGTGCAGTGTATCTGACCAGTTACCCCTCCCTGTTAGTCTCAGGATCAGAGGGTGTACCAGTGGAGGTACATGAGGCCTTGTATGTTGCCATGGAGAGGCTGCAGCAGCGCTTCACCTCTCTGATGCAGGAGAAGGCTGACCTGAAGGAGAGGGTAGAGGAGCTGGAACACCGCTGTATACAGCTGTCTGGAGAGACTGATACTATTGGTGAGCGAGACATGCATCCATACATATACAGTACCAGTCAAAAGTTTGGACCCGCCTACTCATTCAATGGTTTTTCTTTATTTTTGCTGTTTTCTATGTTGTAGAATAATAGTGAAGACATCAAAATGATGAAATAACACATGGAATCATGTAGTAACCAAAAAAAGTGTACAACAAATCAAAATATATTTGAGATTCTTCAAAGTAGCCATCCATTGCCTTGATGACAGCTAAGCATTCTTGGCATTCTCTCAACTAGCTTCATGGGGAATGCTTTTCTAACATTCTTGAAGGAGTTCCCACATATGCTGAGCATTGGTTGGCTGCTTTTCCTTCACTCATCCCAAACCATCTCAATTGTTTTTTTTTTTTTTTTTTTGTGAGCACAAATATATTTTTGTTTTTAACAGGTATTCTGCTACATTTTACATGTACAGTTGAAGTCGGAAGTTTACATACACTTAGGTTGGAGTCATTAACTTGTTTTTCAACCACTCCAAAAATGTCTTGTTAACAAACTATAGTTTTGGCAAGTCGGTTAGGACATCTACTTTGTGCATAACACAAGTAATTTTCCCAACAATTGTTTACAGACAGTACAGACAGATTATTTCACTTCTAACTCACTGTATCACAATTCCAGTGAGTCAAAAGTTTACATACTGTGCCTTTTAAACAGCTTGGAAAATTCCAGAAAATTATGTCATGGCTTTAGAAGCTTCTGATAGGCAAATTGACATAATTTGAGTCAATTGGAGGTGTACCTGTGGATGTATTTCAAGGCCTACCTTCAAACTCAGTGCCTCTTTGCTTGACATCATGGGAAAATCAAAAGAACTCAGCGAAGACCTCAGAAAAATGATTGTAGACCTCCACAAGTCTGGTTCATCCTTAGGAGCAATTTCCAAATGCCTGAAGGTACCACATTCATCTGTACAAACAATAGTACACAAGTATAAACACCATGGGACTATGCAGCCATCATACCGCTCAGGAAGGAGACGCGTTCTGTCTCCTAGATGTGAACGTACTTTGGTGCGAAAAGTGCAAATCAATCCCAGAACAACAGCAAAGGGCCTTGTGAAAATGCTGAGGAAAGCGGTACAAAAGTATATATATCCACAGTAAAACAAGTCCTATATTGACATAACCAGAATGGCTGCTCAGCAAGGAAGAAGCCACTGCTCCAACTCACCGTAAAAAAGCCAGACTATGGTTTCCAACTGCACATGGGGACAAAGACATACTTTTTGGAGAAATGTCCTCTGATCTGATGAAACAAAAATAGAACTGTTTGGCCATAATGACCATCGTTTGGCGGAAAAAGGGGAAGGCTTGCAAGCTGAAGAACACCATCCCAACCGTGAAGCACGGGGGTGGCAGCATCACGTTGTGGGGGTGCTTTGCTGCAGGAGGGTCTGGTGCACTTCACAAAATAGATGGCATCATGAGGCTGGAAAATTATGTGGATATATTGAAGCAACATCTCAAGACATCAGTCAGGAAGTTAAAGCTTGGTCACAAATGGGTGTTCCAAATGGACAATGACCCCAAGCATACTTCCAAAGTTGTGGCAAAATGGCTTAAGGGCAACAAAGTCAAGGTATTGGAGTGGTCATCACAAAGCCCTGACCTCAATCCCATAGAACATTTGTGGGCAGAACTGAAAAAGCGTGTGCGAGCAAGGAGGCCTACAAACCTGACTCAGTTACACCAGCTCTGTCAGGAGGAATGGGCTAAAATACACCCAAGTTATTGTTGGAAGCTTGTGGAAGGCTACCTGAAATGTTTGACCCAAGACATTATTCTGACATTTCACGTTCTTAAAATAAAGTGGTGGTCCTAACTGACCTCAAAGAGGGAATTTTTACTAGGATTAAATGTCAGGAATTGTGAAAAACTGAGTAAAAATGTATTTGGCTTAGGTGTATGCAAACTTCCGACTTCAACTGTACATGTTACATAACTTTTTCATACACATTTTTACATACATGCTACTTTAATATAACACAGTCACATAACAATAATACATTACCAAACATCAGCTCTTTAATCCCAACCCTCAGCCCATCCCACCTATCACCTGAGACCACCTTACCTTGGTTTCCATGTGCCATACATTTTTCAATTGTGATGTTTTTTGTGCCTTTCTAGTCATGTGGTATCCACAGATTGTGAGCTAAAGATAAATCTTTGCTACAAGTATTATTTATTGACTGATTATTTCTCCCAAGTATTTTTAATGCATGTTGTGATTTATTTTTTTACCATTCCCGAGCTTGTGACCAGAAACAAGCTACATAGGGACATTACCAGAATAAGTTATCTATTGATTCTGTCTCTTCGCAGCAAAATCTACAGAGCTGAGATTGTTGTATGCCCCCTATATATAGTGTCTTGCAAAAGTATTCATCCCCCTAGGCGTTTTTCCTATTTTGTTGCATTACAACCTGTAATTTAAATAATATATTTTTATTTGGATTTCATGTAATGGACATACATAAAATAGTCAAAAATTGGTGAAGTGAAATGAAAAAAAAAAAAAACTTGTTTCAAAAACAAATATAATGGAAGAGTGCATATGTATTTGTCCCCTTTGCTATGAAGCCCCTAAATAAGATCTGGTGCAACCAATTACCTTCAGAAGTGACATAATTGGGTAAATGAAGTCCACCTGTGTGCGATCTGTTGCTTGATCTGTCACATGATCTCAGTGTGTATATATATATATACACACACACACACACACACAGTGGGGCAAAAAAGTATTTAGTCAGCCACCAATTGTGCAAGTTCTCCCACTTAAAAAGATGAGGCCTGTAATTTTCATCAACTAGGACAGACAAAATGAGAAAAAAATCCAGAAAATCACATTGTAGGATTTTTTTATGAATTTATTTGCAAATTATGGTGGAAAATAAGTATTTGGTCAATAACAAAAGTTTATCTCAGTACTTTGTTATATACCCTTTGTTGGCAATGACAGAGGTCAAATATTTTCTGTAAGTTTTCACACACTGTTGCTGGTATTTTGGCCCATTCCTCCATGCAGATCTCCTCTAGAGCAGTGATGTTTTGGGGCTGTTGCTGGGCAACACAGACTTTCAACTCCCTCCAAAGATTTTCTATGGGGTTGAGATCTGGAGACTGGCTAGGCCACTCCAGGACCTTGAAATGCTTCTTACGAAGCCACTCCTTCGTTGCCCGGGCGGTGTGTTTGGGATCATTGTCATGCTGAAAGACCCAGCCACATTTCATCTTCAATGCCCTTGCTGATGGAAGGAGGTTTTCACTCAAAATCTCACGATACATGGCCCCATTCATTCTTTCCTTTACACGGATCAGTCGTCCTGGTCCCTTTGCAGAAAAACAGCCCCAAAGCATGATGTTTCCACCCCCATGCTTCACAGTAGGTATGGTGTTCTTTGGATGCAACTCAGCATTCTTTGTCCTCCAAACACGACGAGTTGAGGTTTTTATTTTGGTTTCATCTGACCATATGACATTCTCCCAATCTTCTTCTGGATCATCCAAATGCTCTCTAGCAAACTTCAAACGGGCCTGGACATGTACTGGCTTAAGCAGGGGGACACGTCTGGCACTGCAGGATTTGAGTCCCTGGCGGCGTAGTGTGTTACTGATGGTAGGCTTTGTTACTTTGGTCCCAGCTCTCTGCAGGTCATTCACTAGGTCCCCCCGTGTGGTTCTGGGATTTTTGCTCACCGTTCTTTGACCCCACGGGGTGAGATCTTGCGTGGAGCCCCAGATCGAGGGAGATTATCAGTGGTCTTGTATGTCTTCCATTTCCTAATTTTGCTCCCACAGTTGATTTCTTCAAACCAAGCTGCTTACCTATTGCAGATTCAGTCTTCCCAGCTTGGTGCAGGTCTACAATGTTATATAATATATCATTTAAATTGGAAAACTCGTAAGTGTTGAATCAAGCTTCGTTCTTTTGTACTCCTCCATTTTCTATTAATAAGTATTTTACAATTATTGATCTGTATATTTGAGTTTAACATTTGTTGTAATATATTTTCTGCAGGATAAAACAAATTGTTACCATCTTTGTATGGCTTGTTCAATTAGTCAAAAATTAGAAGTTGTAATCTGTATAAAGGCAAAAAGGCCAGTTTTTGAACAAAGGATGAGCCTGCCTTAATAATCTACTGGATAACCATTTTGTGTTTCAGTATAACTTATGTATGAGTGAGGCTTTTAGTGAGCGGTTGAAATCTTTAATATTTCATAAACTCATTCATTATATAAATAGGCACGTTTAATTTTGGGTTGAACTCGGGGCATTGTGGAGGCCAGGTCATCTGATGCAGCACTCATAACTCTCCTTCTTGGTCAAATAGCCCTTACACAGCCTGGAGGTGTATTTTAGGTCATTGTCCTGTTGAAAAACAAATGATAGTCCCACTAAGCGCAAACCAGATGGGATGGCGTATCGCTGCAGAATGCGGTGGTAGCCATGCGGGTTAAGTGTGCCTTCTAAATAAATCACAGACAGTGTCACCAGCAAAGCACACCCACACCATCACACCTCCTCCATGCTTCATGGTGGGAACCACACAGGTGGAGATCATCCATTCACCTACTCTGCGTCTCACAAAGACATGCCGGTTGGAACCAGAAATCTCACATTTGGACTCATCAGACCAAAGGACAGATATCCACCAGTCTAATGTCCATTGCTCATGTTTCTTGGCCCAAGCAAATCTCTTCTTATTGGTGTCCTTTAGTAGTGGTTTCTTTGCAGCAATTTGACCATGAAGACCTTATTCACTCAGTCTCCTCTGAACAGTTAATGTTGAGATGTGTCTGTTACTTGATCTCTGTGACGCATTTATTTGGACTGCAATCTGAGGTGCAGTTAACTCTAATGACCTTGTCCTCTGCATCAGAGGTAACTCTGGGTCTTCCTTTCCTGTGGCGGTCCTCATGAGAGCCAGTTTCATCTTAAAGCTCGATGGTTTTTGCTACTGCACTTAAAGAAACTTTCAAAGTTCTTAATGTTCCGTATTGACTGACCTTCGCGTCTTAAAGTAAATAATCTCTTTGATTATTTGAGCTGTTCTTGCCGTAATATGGACTCCTTGTCACAACACATCTGATTGGCTCAAACACATTAAGAAGAAAATTAATTCCACAAATTAACTTTTAACATGGCTCACCTGTTAATTGAAATGCATTCCAGGTGAAGCTGGTTGAGAGAATGCCAAGAGTGTGCAAAGCTGTCATCAAGGGTAAGGGTGGCTACTTTGAAGAATCTCAAGTATAAAATATATTATGATTTATTTAACAACACTTTTTTGGGTTTCTACATGATTCCATGTGTTATTTCATTGTTTTGATATCTTCACTATTATTCTACCATGTAGAAAATAGTAAAACATTATGAAAAACCCTTGAATGACGAGTTGTATCCAAACTTTTGACTGGTTCTGTGTATATATATATATATATATATATACCACTGTATACAACTGTCTTCAGAAATGCTGTTGGTGAGACACTCAATCATCTCTCTCTGTAAAGACTGGCACGATCAGTGACGCACACACTCTCACACACTAACAGAGATGCACTGACACGTTCACTCACGTAGTGTGACAGGTCTGCTCATCCTACTCCTTAATTGTGTATGTCTGTCCAGGAGAGTACATCACCCTTTACCAGAACCAGAGAGCCATCATGAAGCAGAAACACACGGAGAAGGAGCAGTACATCAGTATGTTGGCCCAGGACAAAGAGGAGATGAAGGTACACCACACACACCAAACATGAGAGGGATGCAGTGTGCCACCAGCAGCATAGCACCCTGCATCCCACTGCTACCTTGCCTCTGAAGCTAAGCAGGCTTGGTCCAGGTAGCCTGGTGGTTAGAGCGTTGGGCCAGTAACCGAAAGGTTGCTGCATCAAATCCCAAAGCTGACTAGGTAAAAATCTGTCGTTCTGCCCTTTCCTTTCCTGGTTAAGACCAAATGTAGCTGTAAGTGGTGCTGGAGGGCCAGTAGGAAGTACTCTTTCCTCTGGTCCCCAAACAATTATATCCCAATGCCCCCAGGCAGTGATTGGGGACATTGCCCTGTGTAAGGGTGCCGTCTTTCGGATGGGACGTTAAACGGGTGTCCTGACTATCTGTGGGCACTGACGATCCCATGCCACTTATCGTAAGAGTAGGGGTGTTAACCCCGGTGTCCTGGCTAAATTCCCAATCTGGCCCTCATACCATCATGGCCACCTAATCATCCTGAGCTTCCAATTGGCTCATTCAACCCCCCCTGCTTTCCAGTGTAACTGTTCTCCAAGTCATTGCTGTAAATGAGAATGTGTTCTCAGTCAATTTACCTGGTAAGAGGAGAATATATATATATATATTTTACATAATTTGCACACACGAGTAGTATTTGGTATTTATTAGGATCCTCATTAACCGCTCCAAAATCATCAGCTACGCTTTCTGGGGTCCACAGAACATGAATTAGTCAAGGAATGAACTACATACGTTTCAGAGTATTGCCAGTGTTCTGAGTGTGTTTCTGTGCCCGTGCAGGCCAAACTGGCAGAGCTGCAGGACCTGGTGATGAGGTTGGTGGGCGAGCGGAACGAGTGGTACAGCCGCTATACTGGGGCGCTGGCTAGCGCTGCGGCTAACCCTGACTTGCTGCCAGCCGGAGAGGAGCAGATCCAGGCTCACCACACACACAGACGCATGGAGCTCAACGCTGTGGATGGACAAGGTATGCTCACACTTATATATATTACAAACACACACACAGGAAGGTACACCACAAATACACACACACGGAGACACAAGGAACTCCGCACTGTGGACGGACCAGATACACAAACACACATCAAATAATACAAGTGTGTGTGGTATGTATGTATGTATGTGGAGTAGAACAGGGCTCTCCAACCCTGTTCCTGGAGAGATACCATCCTGCAGGTTTTCACTACCAACCCTAATGTAGTGCACCTGATTGTAATAATTAGCTGGTTGATAAGCTGACTCAGGTTGGATTGAAAACCTACTCTTAACTCTGCATGAACAGGGTTAGAGAGCCCTGGACTAGAACAATACACACACACCATGGATCGTCATTATACTAACCTCCCTGATCTCTCATCGCTCCCCCCCTTCTCTCTCCAGAGTCTGCGGATGTAAGGTCAGCCGTGAAGCCTGACTCCACCGACCCCCCTCACGGTGGCCCGTCAGACCAGGTCCAGGGGCTCCCCTCAGACTCCCAGGCTCTGATGAGGCCCCAAGAGGACGGCACGACCAGGCAGATCATGCAGCTGCTCCAGGAGATCCAAAACCCCCAGGGGCCCCGCTCCGTGCCCTTCCTGGGGGACAACCCCTGCGTCCCGTTCTTTTACCGGCCCGACGAGCAGGACGAAGTCAAGATCCTGGTGGTCTGATGATGATGAGACTGTGGAGCTACGTTGGAGGATCTCTGAACAGACATACCATTCCACCACGTCACACTCTACTTAGGTCATCTAGGATTTACACGTACACACAGTTCTGAGTATACTGTCTCTCACACACATGCACACTCACTCTCTCTACTTTCTGGGAGAGTTTGTTTCCTCTCCTTCCTTCTCACTCTTCCTTTTGAGTCCTTGGCTGGTCTCGCATTCTGTTTTTTTTTTTCATTGCACTAACAGAGTGAGTTAAGGATGTGAACTCCTTGTGTGTGGCGGCTTTCCTCTCCTCGTCCACCTCTTCATCCTCCTCCTTCGCAACCTCCTTACTTGCAGTGTGAATGTTTGTCTGCTCTGTCTCCTTTAATTGGTATTTAATACCATTCGATGATTGGGAAGTATTCCACAAGATGCTATTGAGATTCTTCCTGTGATTCTCTTGATGGAGAGATGTTTATTCCTGCACATTGATCCCTCTGTTCACTAGCCTCCGTCTCTCTCCCCTTCTCTGCCATTTCAACCATAGGCGCAATAAAGTATCTCTGTCGCCTCTCCCTCAGTCATTGTCTATTATAGGAGAAATGTAAGGCTTTGAGTGAGACGTTAGCTGGCAACAATGGAATACATGGAACGGTATCAAACAAACACATAGAACATGTTTGACTCTCATTCCATTGATTCAATTTCAGCTCTTACAATGAGCATGTCCTCCTATAGCTCCTCCCAACTGGATCCCCATTCACAATGTGTCTGACTCTGGAGCAGAACTGGGCTAGTCTGTCTGTGTGTTTGGTAGGAGAGACAGACATGGCTTGGTTTAGTGTCTGACTCTGGAGCAGAACTGGGCTAGTCTGTCTGTGTGTTTGGTAGGAGAGACAGACATGGCTTGGTTTAGTGTCTGACTCTGGAGCAGAACTGGGCTAGTCTGTCTGTGTTTGGTAGGAGAGACAGACATGGCTTAGTTTTGGCGCGTGGGCTGTCTCAATTAATCTCCTCGTCGCCTCTCCTCCATGACCACTGATCGGCGACAAGACTGACTCACTCACTCAGACAAGTGGTCATGAATGGAGGAGTACCGTATCGAGGCACAGCCCTTGGTAGCTGTTGGTATGTTCTATGGCAGTGGAGTGAGTGTGTTGTCTGAGTAGGACAGGGTGGCAGGTGGGGTAGAGGAGGGCAGGACGAGTTGGGTACAGTACATGGAGGTAAGAGGCCAGGCTCGAGCCTTGGCGGAAGTCAGTCAGGAAAGCATTGGTAAAGACACTAGCATTTGGAGTGATGGGAGCAGTTTGCACTTTTCACTTCTAAGTAGGATACGCCATAGGACGTCAGGAAAGAGAGGAACTAGCATGTAGACACATGGCTGCTCACCACGACAACTACCTTGTCTATCCATCCTCTTTTATGTGGAAACACTGAAATTTGAACATATGTATGTACACTAGAGATGTATCTTATTTATGCACACGAGCCAGTCAACTGATTTGTAATTCCTCCAGTTTTCTCTGCGGTTATTTATTTGAGGCCCCATTTCATAGCACCAGTTGATCATCTCTTGTTTATCAATCTTTCAATTGTGTTGTGCTTGTTGCCCCTCAACATATCTCATTTATAATTTAAGTCGCTCCCTTTGAGACTGGATGAAGATTGTGAGTCTGTTTGATAAATGATTCAACCTCAATTGTATCCTCATGATTTGAATGGTAGTTGTCTCTTCTCTCTAAAGTTACATGGGCTTTTGCTGTAGGTTATTGCACTAAAATTGTACAGAGCTTCTAATCAAACCGTGTCCCATCTCACTTACTTTTGGAAAGTAGCTTTTCTATGGCAGATCCATTCTGACATTTGGTTTCTATACTTGGGAGCCCTATGATGTCATCATGTGCACTTTGGCACATCGGGGCTCAGGGTTCCACGAATGAAGACCGAGTGTGTGTTGAAGTGACCGAAATATTGTGTGTGGCGCAGTGTGCACTAGGAGGATGTGTAGGCATGTACAAATGAATAGAGGGTTGTAATGATTCCAGTAACACACGGCATGGGTAACGGGGTTAAGCTCTGCTGTTTGATTGACAGGTGCAGGAAGGTCCTCTGTTTTTAGATAACCTTACAATGATGACCCAAGTAAAGATAAAATTGCCATAGGCACATCTCTGCCACCCCACAGTTTTTGGGGAAATGTGTGTACTCCCAAAATATTTAGGATATTTTTGAATTTTTATGCTTCCAGTGTATCTCTGACTGCCAATATCCACATTTGATTTTTATTCAAGAATGGAAGTCTTTAAGCATGTCAAAAACAGTCTGGAAAAAAAGGTTTTGGTGATGCTATGTGAGGTGTATTAAATGAGATATAGAAATGAGTGGTTCTGGAGAGAGTTTTCGTGTGTGTGTGTGTGTGTGTGTGTACCTAATCTGAACCATGTCTACCCTGAAGCAAAGCACTTTTTGTAGTAGGACTTGACATGATTTCTGTTGAAAGTGATCCCATCTGAATATTTAAATTCCTGGCTTTCTTAGCATTCTTTTTTCCTTTAGAGATAACTTTTGTTTTGGGAGTGGTAAAACCAAGATAATATTTTATAGTCATTTACAACTATTGTTTTGAAGTTGGTGACGAGAGAGTAAAAGTAACAGGTGAAATAGTTTTTCCACGCTTTCTAATTCAAACTGTTCTTTTGAATGAATGTGTGGGATTGAGCAACATGATGATTAAGAGACAGAGGTGAACTCCTGTTTAAAGGGACTGTATATACTGTAACTGTGTAACATATTGTATATTCATTCTGCCTGGTGTGTGGGAATAAGTGTAATGGCTGTTTGTAGTGTTGCTAGCAGCCCAGAGGGCTTGTCTGTGTGTCTGTCTGATCCATTGTTGGCTTCAGGACACACGGACAGCTGAAGTGAAGGGGTGGGGGTACCGTCTGTGATTTAATACAAAGGTTTAAAAAAAATCTATTTATTTGTAATAAGTATCGAAACTAATCAGTTTTAATGCAATGTAGGATCGTTGTGAGAACAAAATGGCTTCCGGCAGTATATTTCTGATGTGATTTCTCCTGATTAAAAGTGATTGAGCAAAGCAGACAGCATCTGGTCAATGGATCCTTGTAAGCGCTGGAGTTTCTAACTTCAATATGTCCTGTTAGAGATGTCATTTTGAGTGTGAGATTCCTCGACAAAAGACTCAGACCATTTTGGTAACAGTACGCTGACTTTTAATGTCTTGACAAAGCAGTCCTGTTGGACAGACACATTCCACCGACAGCAGTAAGATAAGATACAGGACAAAGTCGTCACAGCAGGACAGAATACAAATATTTACTCTGCCCCCCCCCTCCATTTCCTCTCCGGACAGAGACCGACAAGCGACAAATTATTCTACATACTACTAATCAAACACCCTGCCAATACTCAACATCCATAGCCAAGGATTTCATATAACATTATTCACTTATTTGTTTGTCTTTATTTTTGTCATGTTTCATTGTACACCACACTCAGTCATTTATTTGTAATAATGTAATATTCAGTATTCATACAATGTCAATTAACGTCTACACAAGTGGAACACCGTTTCAGACGATGCACCACACAGGATACATTACACAAGTAAGATATGTCCATGATAAAATGTACTCTTAATAATTAATTTCATAATAGCTTTATTTATTGGCTGTTGCTAAGACTCAAGGGTGTTGTGAAGAGGGGTAGGTTTGTATGAGGTGAGTACGATATGGATACTGAAACGGGTTTGTGGGTAGGTTAATGAGCCCATGTACTATTATTACCAACAGGGTCAAAAATACAACAAACTACAGAGTCCACTGGGGGAAAGGGGGGTCAACTCACATCTCTCAAACAGCAATGGAACGCATGAGTGACATGAGAGCGGGAGAGGTGCACTGTATAGGTAGGTGTGTGTGTGTATATAGGTTTCTGTATATAGACCATCACTGATTGGGTTGTTGGTGGTTTTAAACCTGACGTCTTCACTCACCCCCTTGACCACTGAGAAGAAAGGAAAAAGGAAAGAACAGAAAATGAAAAAAGTTGATAAGCCATGCCAAAATCAGTGTCCCCCGCCCCAACACTTATTACACGGTTCCAATGATAGTCAACACACGTTCTCCTGTTACCGTCACTGCTCTTTGTAAACACAGGGTCAAAAGAATCTCATCTTGGACTGGCAACACTTATAAATGGTCTTCCTGAAAACAACTTTCCTTGTGAGGAAAGGAGAAAGGATGCCATGTGACAGTATTGCCACGAACCGTTAGGGCCTTGTCTGTCTCCTTGCCTCCTCTCAGGCTGAGCATCTATTCTGAGTCTGGTGTGATTGGTGCACTCGTGGCAGGAGTACAGAGACTGAAGCACAGAGAGAAGCATGTCTTCAAATGTGCCTTAGGGAGCTGGTCGAGGAGGATTTTACACCGATCTACACCAGATCCACAGGAGGCTGCTGAGGGGAGGACGGCTCATAGTGAACAACGGAGCGAATGGAATGGCATCAAACCCATGGAAGCCATGTCCTTGCCCGTCCTCCCCAATTAAGGTGCCACCAACCTCCTGTGACCAGTTCACAGTCTGAACACCTGAACAATCGTTGTATCATTGCAGACACAGCAATACATCATCATCATGGTTATCACATCACATAAGAATGGGCCTTCACAGTGACGCAAGGCCTGGTGGCTACTGAAGGTAGAACATGGACACAGATGCAGAACGTTCCACATGTTCTCCTCACTCTCAGTCCTACTGAAGAGGAGGAAGAGATATTTTGTTTTTCTATCCATGAACAGGAATGGTATGGCCACTCCGAGAGGGCGGGGTTCGTGTTTATTTATTTCCTCTCTCTTGCTCCCCCCTCCACCCTTACTTTGAGGGAGGCTGTTGTGAAGAGCTGCTGAGATCTCTGATTGGTGTGTGAAGGGTAGTGTGGATTCACATGTAGGGGCTGAGTGGTGGAAAGGGGGGAGTGTTAGAGAAGAGATGGGTGTCAGGGGGTCCCAAGGGGCAAAAAAGGGGTCTTCTAGGAGTCAAAAGGAGGCAGGGGGCTCTCGGGTGAGAGGGCCCACCCTTGCTTGGACCGCTATTCAATAAAAAGAGTCAAGTAGAAACAGATAGGAAAGAGGACATAATGAAGCCAGATTAAGTGAAGGATGAACAAGTGAATGAAACATAACGAGAGAAAATGTCCCCAAACTCAGAGGCGAGGAAACACTGTCGTGATGTTAGATATAATAGGACACGTGAATCAGTGTATCATAAATAATACATAGAAATCACAGAGATAGATACCACATTGTGACACATGAGTCAGTACCATGAATGTATATATTTTCTCTTTGGGTGTTTTTCCGACTAAAAGGGCCCTTGCCCATTTATGTCAGGTTTGTCCGAGCCTGTGACTTTAGGGACCAGTATGGATCATGATGATCATAGCAGAAGACAACAAAAAGAAAGCTGTTGTTCAGATGCAGTTATCCCTTCTGATCCACTCCACTTTCCTAGATAGATGGATAATGCATCTACTCCCGAGAGAGATTCAACACACAGAATAACATGTCAACCAGAACAAAAAAAGATCATTATCAATATCCCAAATGATCAGAGAAAAAAATATCATTCAGATATGAGAGGAAGAAAGAAAGTCAGCAACCAGAAATAGCCATCTGAAGGGGAAGGTGAGAAAGAACAAATATTTCAGCATAGCGTTCCTTAACCCTCTCGTCCATATTTGCTGAATCCACCCACGCATCCACTGCCCTGTCCGTTTAAGTGTGTGACTATTTACACATGTAAGTGTGTGTGTCTGAGTGTGTTTCGAAGTCTTATCTACAATGGCCCTTAATATACAGTGGAGGGTGAATGCATTTCTCTGTATTCGGGGTATACAATGTGTCTGTCTGTCTGTGGGTTTGTGCGTGTGTGACGTGACTGTGTCATCTAGTAGAGAAGGGAGAGGAGAAAGAAGGGTCAGGTCTAGGTAAGGAAGGTTGCTCTGCAGTCCTTGGTCTCTCTGCCGTGGGGTAGGTGGTGAGTCGGAGGGGAAGGGGGCTCAGTAGTCTAGTGGGTTGGTGAGGGCGGGGGTCTTCGGCTGCCAAGAGGACCATGGATACACACATAGACGGACAGACAGAAACACAGGGACAGAGGGACACAGATATAAGTGAAGACAGGGATGAGTTAGGATTGTCACTCTGGCTGGGTGTCTCCCCCTTACGCACAAGCG
Organism: Oncorhynchus nerka; assembly: GCF_034236695.1. Taxonomy (NCBI): domain Eukaryota; kingdom Metazoa; phylum Chordata; class Actinopteri; order Salmoniformes; family Salmonidae; genus Oncorhynchus; species Oncorhynchus nerka. The sequence goes on along the minus strand of NC_088414.1, from coordinate 20,254,627 downwards.
GTATAACTCAACGCCACTCTTAACATACTACTACGCACGCACGCACACACACACACACACACACACACACACACACACACACACACACACACACACACACACACACACACACACATATGTATGGGACAATGTGGGAGAATACAGTCAGACATAACAGCTAACACACTAAAACACATAATTCCTGCAGATTTAATGAATCTTGGAATATACTGCATAGAGTATATAGACTCAACAAAAATATAAATGCAAAATGTAAAGTGTTGGTCCCATGTTCCATGAGCTGAAATAAAAGATCCCAGAAATGTTCCATATGTACAAAAAGCTTTTCTCTCAAATTTTGTGCATAAATTTGTTACTTCTCTGTTAGTGAGCATTTCTCCTTGCCAAGATAATCCATCCACCTAACAGGTGTGGCAAATCAAGAATCTGATTAAACAGCATGATCATTACACAGGTGCACCTTGTGCTGGGGACAACAAAAGGCCACTCGAAAATGTGCAGTTTTGTCACACAACACAATGCCAGAGATGTCTCACGTTTTGAGGGAACGTGCAACTGGCATGCTGACTGCAGAAATGTCCACCGGAGCTGTTGCCAGAGAATTAAATATACATTTCTATACCATAAGCCGCCTCCAACCGCAGACCACGTGTAACCATGCCAGCCCAGGACCTCATCATCCGGCTTCTTCACCTGTGGTATGGTCCAGCCACCCAGACAGCTGATGAAACTGTGGTTTTGCACAACCGTAGAATTTCTGCACTAACTGTCAGAAGCCATCTCAGGGAAGCTCATCTACGTACTCGTCGTCCTCACCAGGGTCTTGACCTGATTGTAGTTCGGCGTCGTAACCGACTTCAGTGAACAAATGCTCACCTTTGATGGCCACTGGCATGCTGGAGAAGTGTGATCTTCACGGATGAATCCCAGTTTCCACTGTACTGGGCAGATGGAAGACAGTGTGTATGGCGTTGTGTATGCGAACGGTTTGCTGATGTCAACATTGTGCCCCGTGCTGGTAGTGGGGTTAAGCGAACACAATTTGATTTTATAGATGGCAATTTGAATGAACATAGGTGCTGTGACGAGATCCTGAGGCCCATTGTTGTGCCATTCATCCACCGCCCAATGTTTCAGCATGATAATGCACAGCCTCATGTCGCAAGGATCCCAGTTCTTCCATGACCTGCATACTCACCAGACATGTCACCCATTGAGCATGTTTGGGATGCTCTGGATCAAGACAGCGTGTGTAAGACAGCGTGTTCCAGTTCCCACCAATATCAAGCGACTTCGCACAGCCATTGAAGAGGAGTGGGACAACATTCCACAGGCCACAATCAACAGCCTGGTCAACTCTATGTGAACGAGATGTTGCACAGCATGAGGCAAATCCTGGTCACCAGATACCGACTGGTTTTCTGATCCACACCCCTACCTTTTTTACCTTAATTAGGTTATCTGTGACCAAAAGATGCATATCTGTATTCCCAGTCATCTGAAATACATTTATGGCCTAATAAAATTATTTCAATTGACTGATATCCTTATATGAATTGTAACTCAGTAAAATCTTTGAAATTGTTGCACTTTGCGTTTATATTTTTGTTCAGTGTACATAGTTTCCATTGGTGACAGGCAGTTGTTTTGGTGCCCAGAAGAGGGCAGTATAGCTCCACTATATTATCCTCCATAATATTCTCCTCTGTCAACCCAATCAGCATGCAAAACGTGAGCAACAGAGGGTTGCATTTCACCCATCGAGCTGTGTGATAGCTGCTACAAAGGGTACTTAACACGTGTATAATCTCCATAGTAGTTCTGCCATGATCATCAAGTCTATGCTATCTTTACTGCACTATCAAAAGAGGGGCTAGTTAGCATAAATGCTAAAAAAGTAGATTTCAACTATAGGAGGCAGGGTAAATGATGACCGCCAGAATAGCTAGTCGGATAGACGTTAGACTAGACATAACATACCCTTTACAAATCACTATTACCACCCACAGTATAGCCTTTCTCTGACAGCATCCCTAAGCTCTATTGAATACTATGTTGACATTTAGACAGGATAAATACAGCACAGCAATGTGTCACGCCACCAAACAATCAGAGACAGGACTGGGGACGGGGTGAGATGTCATGAGCCCACACTGACACAAACCCGTGGCCTTTGACTTCTGACCCCTAACGAGCAGCTCCGGTCAGGTGTGTGCGTGCACGTGTGTGTATATGCATGTGTGTGTGTGTGTGTGTATGTGTGAGTGTGTGTGTGTCTGAGTGTGTGTATGCACGTGCGTATCTAGAGGTGTCCTCTGACTTTTTTCATCGACACAAACCTCTCCCAAACTAGAAAAAGAAACTTGACTTCAGCAGACAATAACAAAACCAACAAGTGACACAAACGATCTGTGTGTGTGTGCTTGTGTGTGCTTGTGTGTGCTTGTCCATGCAATGTTAAAAGAGGCATTAGGGAAATGCTCTGAAAGAAAAGGAGAGCGTGATGGGCATGCAGTGAGGTGACGGTATCTAAGAGAAAGCAGCACGAGGAAGAGGAGGATGAAGATGATGACAGTGATTAGTACCAAACGTACCAGAAGCGTTAGTCCTCATTGGTCACTGATAGTGATTCTGAAAGAGGAACCATAGTCAACGGTGGGATAGAGGTGTGGTGAAGGAGATGGACAGGAAGAGGAATGCAAACAAACACATACAGGTTACAGTGCAGGAGAGACCCACGTCACATGACAAGGCTCTGCTCTCCCCATGGACCAATCAGATTTGGAGCATTATTTGAAAGTTATCTGGGGTGATTTGTTTTAACACGGCTGCTTGAGGGTTATTTAGACGTTTGAAGGTGTGTGTGAGCAAGAGCAGTGTCAGGCAATGTGTGTGTCTCCCGAAGTAAGGCAAGCTGCTGCCCTGACCGTGAGTTCACATCAGATCAGTACAGTGTCCATTAGCTCACAACCACAGGCAAGCACAAGGCAAACGTTAGCAGTGCGGAGGCAGTTTAACAGAGAACGAAAATTAAAAACGCTCGCTCTCATTCTCTCTCTCATCCTGCCCTCTCTTTCTCTCTCTGTTTATTTCCAACATGGAGATAGGATAGATAAGAGACACCATTCCTAAACTATAAAGACCAAGGTTGGGAGAGGGGGATATAGGATAGTTCTCTAGTACAAAACTATATTCTAGCAAAGGACTCAACCACAGAGGAGGCCACTAGACTACTAGTGAGGGGCTACTGGTGAGGGCTAGGGGAATGATAAGAACATGTGGCCTTAAGTCAAGGCACAGCTGTACCACTAATAGTAAATGGAATTAAAGTCGTTAGTTCCTGGGAGGTTCTAGTAGTGTGTAGGAAATGTAAGTCAGTAGCACCTGAAACCTTCTTGGCAGTTAGCAATGTAAATCAGTACAACAACCTAAGTCAGAGATATGTGAGGTGTGTGTGTGGCGATGTTTTACTACAGGAGCTAGGCTTCTGGAAGGGTCCATCTATGACATGTCTCTCATCCATCCTACCTCTGCCTCCCATCTGTTCTCTAGCTTTCAGCACCCTCTGAACCCGACCTTCTCTGTCTATCTGGCTCTGTCCTCTATCACACCAAGATCTCTCCCCTCTCATTTACCTCCATCCATCCTCCTGGCGTCTTCACATCCCCCTTAGCAACAGAGAGTATTGACACTTCAGCTTAGATGTGATTTCATCATCATCACCATCACCACTCTTATAGTATATCACTTACGCAACCTCATTGGCTTGTCTGTCTCCCTGTAGGACCTAGTGTAGTGTCACACGTTGATAGGCTTGGGGACTTTTTGCGTTGAGATGTAACGTTTGGGTTTGGTTTCACTCACCTGGGCACACCGGGGGGTGCGCGGTTAGGCCGGGAGGGGATTGATGGGGGGGGCCCACCGAAAGGGTCCGGGGAGGCCCCTGGGCGAGAGGGGACAGGGGGGCCAGGAGGGAGTCCAGGGGCTGAGCCACGGGAGACAGGGCGACCAGGGGGACCTGGGGGAGCCCTTCTGTTCGGAGTGGGACTGCTGGCTGGGGACCTGAGGGAGGGAGGGGGAGAGAGAGAGAGGCTGAGTGCTTCGACAGGCAGTTCTCTTTCACACCAGCAGGGGAGGCCACAACATCAGTCTTACTCCCCTCATCCTTTACTCCCCACTCTCTTCTAATTCCCTTATTACCCCTCTCCTTCCATTCATACATTTTACTCAGAGCTGTTGTCCTCCTTCCATCCATACATTTTACTCAGAGCTGTTGTCCTCCTTCCATCCATACATTTTACTCAGAGCTGTTGTCCTCCTTCCATCCATACCTTTTACTCAGAGCTGTTGTCCTCCTTCTATCCATACATTTTACTCAGAGCTGTTGTCCTCCTTCCATCCATACCTTTTACTCAGAGCTGTTGTCCTCCTTCCATCCATACCTTTTACTCAGAGCTGTTGTCCTCCTTCAATCCATAACTTTTACTCAGAGCTGTTGTCCTCCTTCCTCCATACCTTTTACTCAGAGCTGTTGTCCTCCTTCCATCCATACCTTTTACTCATAGCTGTTGTCCTCCTTCCTCCATACCTTTTACTCAGAGCTGTTGTCCTCCTTCCATCCATACCTTTTACTCAGAGCTGTTGTCCTCCTTCCTCCATACCTTTTACTCAGAGCTGTTGTCCTCCTTCCATCCATACCTTTTACTCAGAGCTGTTGTCCTCCTTCCATCCATACCTTTTACTCAGAGCTGTTGTCCTCCTTCCATCCATACCTTTTACTCAGAGCTGTTGTCCTCCATCCATCCATACCTTTTACTCAGAGCTGTTGTCCTCCTTCCATCCATACCTTTTACTCAGAGCTGTTGTCCTCCTTCTATCCATACCTTTTACTCAGAGCTGTTGTCCTCCTTCCATCCATACCTTTTACTCAGAGCTGTTGTCCTCCTTCCATCCATACCTTTTACTCAGAGCTGTTGTCCTCCTTCTATCCATACCTTTTACTCAGAGCTGTTGTCCTCCTTCCTCCATACCTTTTACTCAGAGCTGTTGTCCTCCTTCCTCCATACCTTTTACTCAGAGCTGTTGTCCTCCATCCATCCATACCTTTTACTCATAGCTGTTGTCCTCCTTCCTCCATACCTTTTACTCAGAGCTGTTGTCCTCCTTCTATCCATACCTTTTACTCAGAGCTGTTGTCCTCCTTCTATCCATACCTTTTACTCAGAGCTGTTGTCCTCCTTCCATCCATACCTTTTACTCAGAGCTGTTGTCCTCCTTCCTCCATACCTTTTACTCAGAGCTGTTGTCCTCCTTCCATCCATACCTTTTACTCAGAGCTGTTGTCCTCCATCCTCCATACCTTTTACTCAGAGCTGTTGTCCTCCATCCTCCATACCTTTTACTCAGAGCTGTTGTCCTCCTTCCTCCATACCTTTTACTCATAGCTGTTGTCCTCCTTCCTCCATACCTTTTACTCAGAGCTGTTGTCCTCGTTCTATCCATACCTTTTACTCAGAGCTGTTGTCCTCCTTCCTCCATACCTTTTACTCAGAGCTGTTGTCCTCCTTCTATCCATACCTTTTACTCAGAGCTGTTGTCCTCCTTCTATCCATACCTTTTACTCAGAGCTGTTGTCCTCCTTCCATCCATACCTTTTACTCAGAGCTGTTGTCCTCCTTCTATCCCCTCCTTCCTCTTCCTTCCCACATCCATCCACACCATCACCCATATAATTGTCCCTCATTCCCTTCCTCTCGTTTCCTCCCTCTCTCCCTCCATTCGTACCTGCCCCCAGAGTTGTTTCCCCCTGGCCTCAGCCAGGAGTCGTCTACAGGCGGCGGCATGGCGGTGGTGACAGTGGTAGTGCTGATGTCTCCGATGATGTTTAGGGCCTCCCTCAGGGCATGGTACATGCGGAGCATCTCGTCGCGGTGATGGGCCTGCTCCTGGGACTCCTCCATCAGGCTGTTCTGGTCCCCAGAGTGGTACAGGTTGGCCAGCAGCTCCGCGTTGATGAACTCCTTGGTCTGTGTGGAGGAGGGGGAAGAGAGAGGGCGGGTAAAGGTGAGGAATGGGGGGAGTTGGAGAGTTGGAGATGTACGTTTTTCTTTACAACAATAACCTAGGAAAAAGTGGCTGTGGAGGTTTTTCTTCCTCCCTTGCACTTAATTGACCCATTCTTGTCACTGATTGGTTAGAGATTTCACAGGCCAGCTGGTTTTCAAAGTCTAAACCAACCAGACACAGATTCAAAGACAAGGATGAGAATCCTCTGGCCCTACAGAAGATTACGACACCATAAGCGAAAGCGACCAATGGGGACTCACGTTGTTGATCATGAGGTACATGATGGTCTTGGGCATGAGGTCCCTGATGGTCTTGTTGACAATGGCCATGTAGGAGTCCACCAGGTTGCGGATGGTCTCCACCTGCCTCTCCAGCTGGGGGTCTATAGAGTGCATGAAGTTATCTGAGCCGTTCTCTCCGTCTCCACTTTCACTCTGCTGGAGGACAAGGCCAGGGAGGGGGGTTGGAGGATGAGAAGAGGGGTACAGAGGACAGGTAGAGGGAAGGAGAGGGATGGGGAGAGGGAGAAGGAGAAAGAGAGAAATATGTGAATGAGAGTTGAGAAAGAGAACAATGGAGACAAGTGATCGCTCTAATCACACAACGTATTGAAATAATCCTCAATATCACACATCATTAATTACATCTACTATATAGTCCTGAACTGGCGCTAAAGAGAAACACACACACACTACTGGTGCTAGCTCACCATGCGGCTGCTTTCAGACGAGAGCCATTGGAGACAACGTGTCTCCTTCTGAACCACTTTCCCTTAGCTCACGCCCCAATGATAATTCCTTCATTTGCTTAGCCTATTCCAATCAGACGGTTGTATAATACAGCTATGGCAGAACCCTGATGAGAGCGACATTTGAACTTCCTGGTTTGGTGCGAATGATGAATGACTGGGCCGTTGATTAGAAACAGCACCAATGAGGCGAGACAAAAAAGGAGACTGTGCCTGTATAAATCTTTAGGGCCAATCAGAGTTCAGTATCAAATTCAATTGCCAACGCTAGCTTGAGCATAGGTGGAGAGTTGGAATAGATATCACGACACAAAGCACATACCTTGCCCTCCTTTTCCTATAGGGTCCAACAGCAATGAAGGACATATTGAGGAAAAGAATGACGGAGGGAGAGAAAGAGAGAGAGAGAAAGAGAGATGGTGTTAGACGTTAGATGACTGGCGCCACTAGTACTGTGAGAGCAAACCACCATCACAATCAGCAAAACTGTATGTTTTGGACCGGCAGAGTTACTGACGGAAATGTACAGGTTTGTGTGTGTGTGTGTGTGTGTGTGTGTGTGTGTGTGTGTGTGTGTGTGTGTGTGTGTGTGTGTGTGTGTGTGTGTGTGTGTGTGTGTGTGTGTGTGTGTGGTACCGTGACGCGTTCTGGATACACCCCGGCTCTAAGGAAGGAGGCCTTCCACCCATCTATGTCGTCCTGAGTCTCGCAGGCCAACTCCAGCTGACGGTAGTCCTTATACACATTCCTGTGGACACAAAGGGGAGAGTCCGAGTGTGTGTGTGTGTGTGTGTGTGTGTGTGCGTGCGTGCGTGCGTGCGTGCGTGCGTGAATAAACAAAACAAACAAGACAAAAAAAACAAAAGAATGACAAAAACTGAACAACTAAAAGTGTCTTCATAGGGTGTTAGGCCACCTCGCCATAGATTCCACACGTGTCTGGAACTCTATTGGAGAGACGGAACACCATTCTTCCACAGGAAATTCTATAATTGGGTGTTTTGTTGATGGTGGTGGAAAACGCTGTCTCAGGCACCGCTTTAGAATCTCCCATAAGTGTTCAATGTGGTTTACATTGTTTTCATGCTCATCAAACCATTCAGTGACCACTCGTGCCCTGTTGATGGGGGCATTGTCATGCTATGGGGGCATAGCCATGGTAGCCGAAATAATGACCTGCCCAGCATTTTTATACATGACCCTAAGCATGATGGGATGTTAATTGCTTAACTAACTCAGGAACCACACCTGTTTGAAAGCACCTGCTTTCAAACCTCATTTACCTCATTTACTCAAGGGTTTCCCTTATTTTGGCAGTTACCTGTACATTCTTGTGGGAGTGAGTGGGACATGTCACAGTACTGAGCAACCCTACATGGCAAGGAGTTTGCATGCCTGCGTGCTTGTGTGGGTGCTTGCCTTTATGGAACAGTGAATGTGTGTGGTCAGTGTGTGTGGAGAGCTGTTTTGTGTAGATTCAGCTATATTACTTTACTTTTTGAGGTCTGAAAAGATTTGACAAACTATAATTTATGATTGAAATGTCCACCTAAGAACTGACCTTTGCTCAGTGTTGAACAGGGCGAAGATCTGCTTGCTCGACATGAAGCTCTTCTCCACATCCCTCAGCCTCAGGTTGTCCACCTGGAGCATGTACTTCTTCTCTTTCTCCTGCAGGGGGCAGAGTCAACAATACACAGGTTAGAGAAAGTACAGCATGAACCCAAAAAGACAGAGAGAGAGAGAGAGAGAGAGAGAGAGAGAGAGAGAGAGAGAGAGAGAGAGAGAGAGAGAGAGAGAGAGAGAGAGAGAGAGACAGAAAGACTGTCAGACAGAAATAAAGAAAGACAGGCAAAGAGCGAGAGAGGCTGATTAAATGAATGACAGAGAGAGAGGGAGAGGGATACATATACAGAGGGAGAGAGGGAGGGGTGGAAAAGAGGCCCAGCAAAGTGCCTGGTTGTGATTAAAGCAGTGTAACTGTAAGTATCACAGAAGAGAGAGGGGGGCAGGCGAGCCGTACAGCACACAGCCTTCACCACAGCAGAAAGGAGGTAGGGCGAGAGAGGAGCTAGACTTTCCTTGACTACACGAGGGAGAGAGAGAGAGAGAGAGAGAGAGAGATAGCCCAAAGCTCAGAAAGCCAGTCGAAAGAGACCCAGAATCCGGGGATGTGATCCACAGAAGTGAATCCAGGGTTAAGAACCAGACCTGGGCATATGGGCAAAGTATCACACACCCTGTGGTCACACGCCACTGAGCTTCACAACCCACTGTTACTAAAAGGAGCCATTCCAACCAGTGTGTGTGTGTGTGTGTGTGTGTGTGTGTGCGTGCGTGCGTGCGTGCGTGCGTGCGTGCGTGCGTGCGTGCGTGTGTGTGTGTTTTTGGTTTTACTATCCTTGTGGGGACTAAAAGTCCTCATAAGGATAGTAAAACAAAGAACATTTGTACAAGTGGGGACATTTCGCTGGTCCCCACAAGGAAAAAAAGTTATTTTAGGCTTAGGGGTTAAGTGTAGGGTTCGGGTTACAATTAGGGTTTGGGGTTAAGATTAGGGTTCGGTTAAGGGTTTAGGAAAATGTGGATTTTGAATGTGTGTGTGTGTGTGTGTGTGTGTGTGTGTGTGTGTGTGTGTGTGTGTGTGTGTGTGTGTGTGTGTGTGTGTGTGTGTGTGTGTGTGTGTGTGTGTGTGTGTGTGTGTGTGTGTGGCCATATACATTTACATTACATTTAAGTCATTTAGCAGACGCTCTTATCCAGAGCGACTTACAAATTGGTGCATTCACCTTATGACATCCAGTGGAGCAGCCACTTTACAATAGTGCATCTAAGGGGGGGGGGGGGGTGAGAAGGATTACTTTATCCTATCCTAGGTATTCCTTAAAGAGGTGGGGTTTCAGGTGTCTCCGGAAGGTGGTGATTGACTCCGCTGTCCTGGCGTCGTGAGGGAGTTTGTTCCACCATTGGGGGGCCAGAATGACTGTACAACATACTATTTTTTGTCAGAAAACAGTTGAATGGAAAAAACAGAAAAATGTTGAACTGAACTAGATTTAACTGAGTTACAGTTCATATAAGGCAATCAGTCACTTGAAATTATTTAATTAGGCCCTAATTTATGGATTTAACATGACTGGGAATACAGATGCATTTATTGGTCACAGATAACTTAAGGTAAAAAAGGTAGGGGTGTGGATCAGAAAACCCGTCAGTATCTGGTGACCAGGATTTGCCTCGTGCTGCACAACATCTCATTCACATAGAGTTGACCAGGCTGTTGATTGTGGCCTGTGGAATGTTGTCCCACTCCTCTTCAATGGCTGTGCGAAGTCGCTTGATATTGGTGGGAACTGGAACACGCTGTCTTACACGTTGATCCAGAGCATCCCAAACATGCTCAATGGGTGACATGTCATGTGAGTATGCAGGTCATGGAAGAACTGGGACATTTTCAGCTTCCAGGAATTGTGTACAGATCCTTGTGTACAGATGTGTACAGATGTACATTATCATACTGAAACATGAGGTGATGGTGGCAGATGAATGGCACAACAATGGGCCTCAGGATCTCGTCACAATATCTCTGTGCATCTGTCTACCATCTGCCCGGTACAGTTAAAACCAGGATGAATCCGTGAAGAGCACACTTCTCCAGCGTGCCAGTGGCCATCGAAGGTGAGCATTTGCCCACAGACATCTGTGGCATTGTGGGATGTGATAAAACAGCACATTTTAGTGGCCTTTTATTGTACCCAGCCCAGTAATGATCATTTAATCATCTTCTTGATATGCCACACCTGTCAGGTGGATGGATTATCTTGGCAAAGGAGAAATGCTCACTAACAGAGATGTAAACAAATTTGTGCACAGAATTTGGGAGAAATAATTTTGTGTGTGTATGGAACATTTCTGGGAATATTATTTCAGCTCATGAAATATGAGACCAACACTTTACATTTTGCATTTATATTTTTGTTTGGTGTAGAACATGACAACACGTGAGTCAGTCTCCACATAGTTACTCTTTTCTATGCTCTACCCCAAAACGCACAAACTCCCCTATGACTACGGTAAAGCACAGTTTCTCTTCAACTTTAGAAAAATGTGTCCAACCACGGCCCTTCCCTTCCTAGCTCTGCCCAGCCCATTCCCTGTACATACACCATAACCAACCTCCCCTCATCAAAAGGGTTCAGACCTGCACAGTCAAACGGTCAGAGCCCCCTAAGGACGGACACACACACACACACACATACACACCGCTGTGGAGTGACACTTAACAGGCCAAGTTTGTGTGCCCAGGTGTCCACTACCGGAGACTAAACACGCGGTTACCAGGGACACAGAGGGTGACGTCACCACACTAAACAAGTCCCAGTCCTCCCTCGACTCTCTCATCCCAGGGAGGGAGCGGCCTTTCACTGACTCACACATTTTCCTTTCCCCTGGCCAGCGCAACAGAAAAATGAAACAAGGGAAAAGTGAGGAGAGGGAAGGAGGTATGAAGAGAGGGAGGGAGAGAGAGAGAGAGAGAGAGAGAGAGAGAGAGAGAGAGAGAGAGAGACAGACAGACAGACAGACAGACAGACAGACAGACAGACAGACAGACAGACAGACAGACAGACAGAGACAGACAGACAGACAGACAGACAGACAGACAGACAGACAGACAGAGAGAGAGAGAGAGAGAGAGAGAGAGAGAGAGAGAGAGAGAGAATAAAGAGGGTGAAACAGAGGGACAAACTGGAGAGGAGGGGGGTAAGAGAGATAGACCAGAGAGATGGAGGAGTGTGAGGAGAAGAGGAGGAGCCAGAGTGACATAGAGAGGGCACTAAGCCATGGATGGCCCCATAGACACAGACTAATACACTGCACTCTGAGGGTTCACTGTGCACTTTATCACTCAGACAGACTGCTATAACACACACACACACGGATTGTGTATGAAAGTCATCAGGAGGTGTGTGTAGGGGCAGACCTAGAACTCCCCCTCTCCTTCCCCTCCCCTCCCTCCATCTCCCAGTAGAGACTGGGGGAGACTGCAGACAGACTGAGTGATTCTCCATATGTTCCTATAAAACCAGCAACGTCAGCCCGGCAGCATGGGACACACTAAAGGTCAGACAAACACACCACACACACACACACACTACTCTATGACAGACCACACATCTGAGCAGATACAGATAAACTCTCTTCTGGAAAATATTCAGCTCAGCGAGTGTGTGAGAACGTGTAACACACCTAAACATTTAAGACACCAACACACCCAGCCTTTTACTTAAACCTCACTCCGGTCAGTGTTGATGCGAGGTATAAACCTATCAGACAAACCACAGAGTGAGGAGTTGAAATACTTTCCATTGTTTTGTTTAGCTTGTGACTAATACCAGCCTAATTATAAAGCCAGAGGAAGTTCACGTTGGATTCATAAACACACTTCACGTCCCACTCCAACCCCTGCTTGGGTAATCCAAACAAGGGCCCCACACAAATGCTCCCTCCAAGACACACACACACACTTGCTAACACATTTGTATTTCAGCACACATACACACAGCATTCAACACATTCATACAATATATTTATATATATATATATATATATATATATATGCTATATATATACATATATATCTCGTACAACACTCTGTACTACTCCCTTCACAGAACAGTGCAAACTGGCGCTAACCAGAATAGAAAGAGGAGTGGGAGGCCCCGGTGCACAACTAAGCAAGAGGACAAGTGCATTAGAGTGTCTAGTTTGAGAAACAGACGCCTCACATGTCCTCAACTGGCAACTTCATTAAATAGTACCCGCAAAACACCAGTCTCAACGTCAACAGTGAGGAGGCGACTCCGGGAAGCTGGCCTTCTAGGCAGAGTTGCAAAGAAAAAGACATATCTCAGACTGGCCAATAAAAAGAAAAGATTAAGATGGGCAAAAGAACACAGACACTGGACAGAGGAACTCTACCTAGAAGGCCAGCATCCTGGAGTCGCCTCTTCACTGTTGACGTTGAGACTGGACAGAGGAACTCTACCTAGAAGGCCAGCATCCCGGAGTCGCCTCTTCACTGTTGACGTTGAGACTGGTGTTTTCCAGGTACTATTTAATGACGCTGCCAGTGATCAACTTGGATGAGCTAACACAACGTGCCATTGGAACACAGGACTGATGATTGCTGATAATTGGCCTCAGTACGTCTATGTAGATATTCCATAAAAAAATCTGCCGTTTCCAGATACAATAGTCATTTACAACATTAACAATATCTATAATGTATTTCTGATCAATTTGGTGTTATTTTAACGGACAAAAAAGTTGATTTTCTTTCAAAAACAAGGACATTTCTAAGTGCATCCAAACTTTTTAACGGTAGTATATATATATATATATTTGCAAATACAAATATACACACACACACACACACACACACACACACACACACACACACACACACACACACACACTGGTCTAACACACATACAGCTGGTCTTTGGGAATTGTTGTGGGAGTGAGAAGGTTGCATCTGGTTCAGGAGAGTGTGGCTTTTCAGGTACATAAGGTTAGAAGGGTTGTTCCTTTAAGAGTTGTGTGTGTGCGTGTATAAAGCACATTAGCCTGTGTGTGGACGTGTGTGTGTGCGTGCGCTTGTGTGTGTGCATGTCCATGCGTGTGCGTCCGTGCACACGTGTGTGTGTGTGTGTGTGTGTGTGTGTGTGTGTGTGCGTGTGTGTGCGTGCGTGCGTGCGTGCGTGCGTGCGTGCGTGTGTGTGGGGAGACAGATTGAAAAGTGCTGGTGACTTGGGTTTGCATCAAAGCCGGGAGGAAACCAGCACAGCATCTGGGAGCAATAACGTTGCTCCTAACCCCTCATTACCGCAGCGACTGGGCCTTGGGCGGGGGCCAACGGCAATTTTCGAAATACTCTTTCTTTCCCCTCCCTACCTCCCTCCATTTCTCCTCCTTCATTCTCTTTCTTCCATTCTCAATAAAATAGAGTCTACATTGCTTGGACTATGATCTCAGAGGCTGCTTGCGTTGAACGAAAACTTTGAATGTGGGGCGAAACCTTTTCCAACTCTCTCCTGCAGTGTGATGAGTGAACAGGAGATGAGAGTTGTGAACCATCGAGAGGGCTTAGGTTTGGGACCGGTCTGAATCCCTGTCCTTTATTGAACACAGAGGATGTGAAGAGAGAGGAAGGGAGAGAGACAGAGAGAGGAAGAGAAACGGGGGGATAGAATGGCTGGATTCCATTCTTTTTGAATCAGAAGTTCAGGGAGATAGGAGAGAGAGGTCAGAAAGTAGTGAAGAGGGACTAGATGAGGGGACTGTGGTTCATTTGGGCCGGCGCTACCCTAAGAAGGGCTCCTGCACCGTACGGGTCCAATGTGGAGTAGGATAAAAGTACTAACTCTAACCCTTGTGTTCAACCCTGACCCCTCCAAGGACGCCCCAGCTCCCAATTCCAAATGTAACCCCTTCATCGTTAGTTCCTCCTTTTACCGTAACTCGCATAGAGAGGAACATGTTCCAAACATCCCGACGACCAGCTAGGTATATTTTCCCTTAGTTACATGAGGGAAGAAGCCAGAGTGAGAATAGTCGATGACACAATCTCCTTGAAACCTTGATGCAACTTCTACGACTCTATTCATTTATAGTAACACACAATGCTGCCAAACTATAAAAACATGCACAGCAAATCATTTACAACAGTCACATTTGCCTCTGCTAAAATTAGGCTATTTCGAGACGACGTGTCAACAAAAGTGTGGCGCTGGACTTCAGTCTCCACTCAAACGCCTTGGGAAACATTTGGCAAACCATTGGCAAACCATTGGCAAACCTAAGGCTCATTTGTGCTTTACATATTGTTCTGTGTTGAATGACCACAAATAAAAACTCATCTCGAAGAGAAGGAAGCAAGGTTCTCTACTACAGACAAACAATGCCTCATTCAACCAGCACAGCAGCAGCCCAAACAGGTTTACAGGTCAATGATATTTCCCTCTTTAGCGGGTAATTACTAAATGTCTAATTATTTCTTATATTTAACTCAGTCATAGGCCATTCCGACACCCCTGGAGCAAACGGGGACCTTTTTACAATCAACGTTGACCACCAACAGTCAAAGGGGGTTGGAGGCTCTGTCTCTCTCTCACACACACACACGATCCCTGCTGACCACATAAACACATGTGAACGTTCCCACACCGCTGGGCAGGGTCATCAATGAGAGGGCAATGTTGAGTTAACGAGTGTGTGCGTGCGTGTATATGTCGCCTATAAATCTCCAACACGTTCAGTACGTTCAAAGAGACCAGTCTGCAGTCACACACACACGCACACAAGTCCACGGACAAAAACGTCAACGTTACACAGACACAGAAATCATGAGGGACCCAAATATTTTAGTGGTTTTACAGAAGCAAACACACACACACAAATACATACACACACAAAACCAATGTGGTTTTCCTCTATCACAATGTTGCCTATTGTGCTGAGCTCTGCATTGCTTCCCTTACTGTAGCTCCTGTGAAGTACAGTTGGAATGGGAGGAGGAAGGCATATACAGTGCCTTGCGAAAGTATTCGGCCCCCTTGAACTTTGCGACCTTTTGCCACATTTCAGGCTTCAAACATAAAGATATAAAACTGTATTTTTTTGTGAAGAATCAACAACAAGTGGGACACAATCATGAAGTGGAACGACATTTATTGGATATTTCGAACTTTTTTAACAAATCAAAAACTGAAAAATTGGGCGTGCAAAATTATTCAGCCCCCTCAAAGTTAATACTTTGTAGCGCCACCTTTTGCTGCGATTACAGCTGTAAGTCGCTTGGGGTATGTCTCTATCAGTTTTGCACATCGAGAGACTGACATTTTTTCCCATTCCTCCTTGCAAAACAGCTCGAGCTCAGTGAGGTTGGATGGAGAGCATTTGTGAACAGCAGTTTTCAGTTCTTTCCACAGATTCTCGATTGGATTCAGGTCTGGACTTTGACTTGGCCATTCTAACACCTGGATATGTTTATTTTTGAACCATTCCATTGTAGATTTTGCTTTATGTTTTGGATCATTGTCTTGTTGGAAGACAAATCTCCGTCCCAGTCTCAGGTCTTTTGCAGACTCCATCAGGTTTTCTTCCAGAATGGTTCTGTATTTGGCTCCATCCATCTTCCCATCAATTTTAACCATCTTCCCTGTCCCTGCTGAAGAAAAGCAGGCCCAAACCATGATGCTGCCACCACCATGTTTGACAGTGGGGATGGTGTGTTCAGGGTGATGAGCTGTGTTGCTTTTACGCCAAACATAACGTTTTGCATTGTTGCCAAAAAGTTCAATTTTGGTTTCATCTGACCAGAGCACCTTCTTCCACATGTTTGGTGTCTCCCAGGTGGCTGGTGGCAAACTTTAAACGACACTTTTTATGGATATCTTTAAGAAATGGCTTTCTTCTTGCCACTCTTCCATAAAGGCCAGATTTGTGCAATATACGACTGATTGTTGTCCTATGGACAGAGTCTCCAACCTCAGCTGTAGATCTCTGCAGTTCATCCAGAGAGATCATGGGCCTCTTGGCTGCATCTCTGATCAGTCTTCTCCTTGTATGAGCTGAAAGTTTAGGGGGACGGCCAGGTCTTGGTAGATTTGCAGTGGTCTGATACTCCTTCCATTTCAATATTATCGCTTGCACAGTGCTCCTTGGGATGTTTAAAGCTTGGGAAATCTTTTTGTATCCAAATCCGGCTTTAAACTTCTTCACAACAGTATCTCGGACCTGCCTGGTGTGTTCCTTGTTCTTCATGATGCTTTCTGCGCTTTTAACGGACCTCTGAGACTATCACAGTGCAGGTGCATTTATACGGAGACTTGATTACACACAGGTGGATTGTATTTATCATCATTAGTCATTTAGGTCAACATTGGATCATTCAGAGATCCTCACTGAACTTCTGGAGAGAGTTTGCTGCACTGAAAGTAAAGGGGCTGAATAATTTTGCACGCCCAATTTTTCAGTTTTTGATTTGTTAAAAAAGTTTGAAATATCCAATAAATGTCGTTCCACTTCATGATTGTGTCCCACTTGTTGTTGATTCTTCACAAAAAAATACAGTTTTATATCTTTATGTTTGAAGCCTGAAATATGGCAAAAGGTCGCAAAGTTCAAGGGGGCCGAATACTTTCGCAAGGCACTGTATATATATATACTTCTATGAACTTTTGAGGGATATGAAACTCTGTAGACGTGAGTTGGGGAGTATGGAGGGAACACGAAAGAAGAAAACGTATTGAAAGAAAAACAGACGCCACAGATGTTTATCTCATCAGCCAGGGGCTGGAAAGAGAATTATTCACCCTGCCTGCATGACTTGCTCCTTCCCTCGTTCCTTCTCCTGCTGTCTCCTCTACCAGGCAGGGGTCGCCTCTCATTCCGCTCATCTCATTTACTTTCTCTCTTTCCTTCTCTTTCTACTGTTCCCCCCACTCCCTCTCTCTACTCTCTCTCTACCCGTATCCCTCCTCTCTCTACCTGTATCCCTCCCTCTCTCTACCTGTATCCCTCTCTCTCTCTATCTGCATCTCTCCCTCTCTCTACCGCTATCCCTCCCTCTCTCTACCTCTATCCCTTCCTCTCTCTATCTGTATCTCTCCCTCTCTCTATCCCTCCCTCTCTCCCTCCCTCCCTCTCTATCTGTACCTCTATCCTCCTCTATCCCTCTATCTGTATCTCTCCCTCTCTCTATCTCTATCCCTCCTCTCTCTACCTGTATCCCTCCCTCTCTCTACCTCTATCCCTCCCTCTCTCTACCTGTATCCCTCCCTCTCTCTACCTGTATCCCTCCTCTCTCTACCTGTATCCCTCCTCTCTACCTCTATCCCTCCTCACTCTACCTCTATCCCTCCTCTCTCTACATCTATCCCTCCCTCTCTCTACCTGTATCCCTCCTCTATCTGTATCCCTCCTCTCTCTACCTGTATCCCTCCTCTCTCTACCTCTATCCCTCCCTCTCTCTACCTGTATCTCTCCCTCTCTCTACCTGTATCTCTCCCTCTCTCTACCTGTATCTCTCTCTCTCTACCTCTATCCCTCCTCTCTCTACCTCTATCCCTCCCTCTCCCCACCTCTATCCCTCCTCTCTCTACCTGTATCCCTCCCTCTCTCTACCTGTATCTCTCCCTCTCTTTACCTGTATCCCTCCTCTCTCTACCTGTATCCCTCCTCTCTCTACCTGTATCCCTCCTCTCTCTACCTGTATCCCTCCCTCTCTCTACCTGTATCCCTCCTCTCTCTACCTGTATCCCTCCTCTCTCTACCTGTATCCCTCCTCTCTCTACCTGCATCTCTCCTCTCTCTAACTGTATCCCTCCTCTCTCTACCTCTATCTCTCCCTCTCTACCTGTATCCCTCCTCTCTCTACCTGTATCTATCCCTCTCTCTACCTGTATCCCTCCTCTCTCCACCTGTATCCCTCATCTCTCTACATGTATCTCTCCCTCTCTCTACCTGTATCTCTCCTCTCTCTACCTGTATCCCTCCTCTCTCTACCTGTATCTCTCCCTCTCTCTACATGTATCCCTCCTCTCTCTACCTGTATCTCTCCCTCTCTCTACCTGTATCCCTCCTCTCTCTACCTGTATCCCTCCTCTCACTTGTATCCCTCCTCTCTCTACCTGTATCTCTCCCTCTCTCTACCTGTATCCCTCCTCTCTCTACCTGTATCTCTCCTTCTCTCTACCTGTATCCATCCTCTCTCTACCTGTATCCCTCCTCTCTATACCTGTATCTCTCCTCTCTATACCTGTATCCCTCCTCTCTCTACCTGTATCCCTCCTCTCTCTACCTGTATCTCTCCCTCTCTACCTGTATCTCTCCCTCTTTCTACCTGTATCCCTCCTCTCTACCTGTATCCCGCCTCTCTCTACCTCTATCCCTCCCTCTCTCTACCTGTATCCTTCCCTCTCTCTACCTGTATCCCTCCTCTCTCTACCTGTATCCTTCCCTCTCTCTACCTGTATCCCTCCTCTCTCTACCTGTATCCCTCCTCTCTCTACCTGTATCCCTCCTCTCTATACCTGTATCTCTCCTCTCTATACCTGTATCCCTCCTCTCTCTACCTGTATCCCTCCTCCTCTCTCTCCCTCTCTACCTGTATCCTCCCTCTTTCTACCTGTATCCCTCCTCTCTACCTGTATCCAGCCTCTCTCTACCTCTATCCCTCCCTCTCTCTACCTGTATCCTTCCCTCTCTCTACCTGTATCCCTCCCTCTCTACCTGTATCCTTCCCTCTCTCTACCTGTATCCCTCCTCTCTCTCTACCTGTATCCCTCCTCTCTCTACCTGTATCCCTCCCTCTCCACCTGTATCCCTCCTCTCTCTACCTGTATCCCTCCTCTCTCTACCTGTATCCCTCCCTCTCCACCTGTATCCCTCCCTCTCTCTACCTGTATCCCTCCCTCTCTCTACCTGTATCTCTCCCTCTCTCTACCTCTATCCCTCCCTCTCTCTACCTGTATCTCTCCCTCCCTCTACCTGTATCTCTCCCTCTCTCTACCTGTATCCCTCCTCTCTCTACCTGTATCCCTCCTCTCTACCTCTATCCCTCCTCACTCTACCTCTATCCCTCCTCTCTCTACATCTATCCCTCCCTCTCTCTACCTGTATCCCTCCTCTATCTGTATCCCTCCTCTCTCTACCTGTATCTCTCCTTCTCTCTACCTGTATCCATCCTCTCTCTACCTGTATCCCTCCTCTCTATACCTGTATCTCTCCTCTCTATACCTGTATCCCTCCTCTCTCTACCTGTATCCCTCCTCTCTCTACCTGTATCCCTCCCTCTCTACCTGTATCTCTCCCTCTTTCTACCTGTATCCCTCCTCTCTACCTGTATCCCGCCTCTCTCTACCTCTATCCCTCCCTCTCTCTACCTGTATCCTTCCATCTCTCTACCTGTATCCCTCCTCTCTCTACCTGTATCCTTCCCTCTCTACCTGTATCCCTCCTCTCTCTACCTGTATCCCTCCTCTCTCTACCTGTATCCCTCCCTCTCCACCTGTATCCCTCCTCTCTCCACCTGTATCCCTCCTCTATCTACCTGTATCCCTCCCTCTCTCTACCTGTATCTCTCCTCTCTCTACCTGTATCTCTCCCTCCCTCTACCTGTATCCCTCCTCTCTCTACCTGTATCCCTCCTCTCTCTACCTGTATCCCTTCCTCTCTCTACCTGTAACCCTCCTCTCTCTACCTGTATCCCTCCTCTCTCTACCTGTATCCCTCCTCTCTCTACCTGTATCCCTCCTCTCTCTACCTGCATCTCTCCCTCTCTCTACCTGTATCTCTCCTCTCTCTACCTCTATCTCTCCCTCTCTCTACCTGTATCCCTCCTCTCTCCACCTGTATCCCTCCTCTCTCCACCTGTATCCCTCATCTCTCTACCTGTATCTCTCCTCTCTCTACCTGTATCCCTCCTCTCTCTACCTGTATCTCTCCCTCTCTCTACCTGTATCCCTCCTCTCTCTCTACCTGTATCCCCCCTCTCTCTACCTGTATCCTTCCCTCTCTACCTGTATCCCTCCCTCTCTCTACCTGTATCCCTCCTCTCTACCTGTATCCCTCCTCTCTTTACCTGTATCCCTCCTCTCTATACCTGTATCTCTCCTCTCTATACCTGTATCCCTCCTCTCTCTACCTGTATCCCTCCTCTCTCTACCTGTATCCCTCCTCTCTCTACCTGTATCCTTCCCTCTCTCTACCTCTATCCCTCCTCTCTCTACCTGTATCCCTCCTCTCTCTACCTGTATCCCTCCCTCTCTCTACCTTTATCCCTCCTCTCTCTACCTGTATCTCTCCCTCTCTCTACCTGTATCTCTCCCTCTCTCTACCTGTATCCCTCCTCTCTCTACCTGTATCCCTCCTCTCTCTACCTGTATCCCTCCTCTCTCTACCTGTATCTCTCCCTCTCTCTACCTTTATCCCTACTCTCTCTACATCTATCCCTCCCTCTCTCTACCTGTATCCCTCATCTATCTGTATCCCTCCTCTCTCTACCTGTATCTCTCCCTCTCTTTACCTGTATCCCTCCTCTCTCTACCTGTATCCCTCCTCTCTCTACCTGTATCCCTCCTCTCTCTACCTGTATCCCCCCTCTCTCTACCTGTAACCCTCCTCTCTCTACCTGTATCCCTCCCTCTCTCTACCTGTAACCCTCCTCTCTCTACCTGTATCCCTCCTCTCTCTACCTGTATCCCTCCTCTCTCTACCTGTATCCCTCCCTCTCTCTACCTGTAACCCTCCTCTCTCTACCTGTATCCCTCCTCTCTCTACCTGTATCCCTCCTCTCTCTACCTGTATCCCTCCTCTCTCTACCTGCATCTCTCCCTCTCTCTACCTGTATCTATCCCTCTCTCTACCTGTATCCCTCCTCTCTCTACCTGTATCTATCCCTCTCTCTACCTGTATCCCTCCTCTCTCTACCTGTATCCCTCCTCTCTCTACCTGTAACCCTCCTCTCTCTATCTGCATCCCTCCTCTCTCTACCTGTATCCCTCCTCTCTCTACCTGTATCCCTCCCTCTCTCTACCTCCCTCCTCTCTCCCCTGTATCCCTCTCTACCTGTATCCCTCCTCTCTCTACCTGTATCCCTCCTCTCTCTACCTCTATCTCTCCCTCTCTCTACCTGTATCTCTCCTCTCTCTACCTGTATCCCTCCTCTCTCTACCTCTATCTCTCCCTCTCTCTACCTGTATCCCTCCTCTCTCTACCTGTATCTATCCCTCTCTCTACCTGTATCCCTCCTCTCTCCACCTGTATCCCTCATCTCTCTACCTGTATCTCTCCCTCTCTCTACCTGTATCTCTCCTCTCTCTACCTGTATCCCCCTCTCTCTACCTGTATCTCTCCCTCTATCTACCTGTATCCCTCCTCTCTCTACCTGTATCCCTCCTCTCTCTACCTGTATCCTTCCCTCTCTCTACCTGTATCCCTCCCTCTCTCTACCTGTATCCCTCCTCTCTACCTGTATCCCTCCTCTCTCTACCTGTATACCTCCTCTCTCTACTTGTATCTCTCCCTCTCTCTACCTCTATCCCTCCTCTCTCTACCTGTATCCCTTCTGTATCTCTCCCTCTCTCTACCTGTATCCCCCCTCTCTCTACCTGTATCCCTCCTCTCTCTACCTGTATCCTTCCCTCTCTCTACCTGTATCCCCCTCTCTCTACCTGTATCTCTCCCTCTCTCTACCTGTATCCCTCCTCTCTCTACCTGTATCCTTCCCTCTCTCTACCTGTATCCCCCCTCTCTCTACCTGTATCCCTCCTCTCTCTACCTGTATATCTCCCTCTCTCTACCTGTATCCCTCCTCTCTCTACCTGTATCTCTCCCTCTCTCTACCTGTATCCCTTCTCTCTCTACCTGTATCCCTCCTCTCACCTGTATCCCTCCTCTCTCTACCTGTATCTCTCCCTCTCTCTACCTGTATCCCTCCCTCTCTCTACCTGTATCCCTCCCTCTCTCCACCTGTATCCCTCCTCTCTCTACCTGTATCCCTCCTCTCTCTACCTGTATCCGTCCTCTCTATACCTGTATCTCTCCCTCTCTCTACCTGTATCCCTTCTCTCTCTACCTGTATCCCTCCTCTCACCTGTATCCCTCCTCTCTCTACCTGTATCTCCCCCTCTCTCTACCTGTATCCCTCCCTTTCTACCTGTATCTCTCCCTCTCTCTACCTGTATCCCTCCTCTCTCTACCTGTATCCCTCCTCTCTCTACCTGTATCCCTCCTCTCTCTACCTGTATCTCTCCCTCTCTCTACCTGTATCCCTCCTCTCTCTACCTGTATCTCTCCTCTCTCTACCTGTATCCCTTCTCTCTCTACCTGTATCCCTCCTCTCACCTGTATCCCTCCTCTCTCTACCTGTATCTCTCCCTCTCTCTACCTGTATCCCTCCCTCTCTCTACCTGTATCCCTCCCTCTCTCCACCTGTATCCCTCCTCTCTACCTGTATCCCTCCTCTCTCTACCTGTATCCCTCCTCTCTATACCTGTATCTCTCCCTCTCTCTACCTGTATCCCTTCTCTCTCTACCTGTATCCCTCCTCTCACCTGTATCCCTCCTCTCTCTACCTGTATCTCTCCTCTCTCTACCTGTATCCCTCCTCTCTCTACCTGTATCTCTCCCTCTCTCTACCTGTATCCCCCCTCTCTACCTGTATCTCTCCCTCTCTCTACCTGTATCCCTCCTCTCTCTACCTGTATCCCTCCTCTCTCTACCTGTATCCCTCCTCTCTCTACCTGTATCTCTCCTCTCTCTACCTGTATCCCTCCTCTCTCTACCTGTATCCCTCCTCTCTCTACCTGTATCCCTCCCTCTCTACCTGTATCTCTCCCTCTTTCTACCTGTATCCCTCCTCTCTACCTGTATCCCGCCTCTCTCAACCTCTCCCCCCCTCTCTCTACCTGTATCCTTCCCTCTCTCTACCTGTATCCCTCCTCTCTCTACCTGTATCCTTCCCTCTCTCTACCTCTATCCCTCCTCTCTCTACCTGTATCCCTCCTCTCTCTACCTGTATCCCTCCCTCTCTCTACCTGTATCCCTCCTCTCTCTCTACCTGTATCCCTCCTCTCTCTACCTGTATCCCTCCTCTCTCTACCTGTATCCCTCCTCTCTCTACCTGTATCTCTCCCTCTCTCTACCTGTATCCCTCCTCTTTCTACCTGTATCCATCCTCTCTCTACCTGTATCTCTCCCTCTCTCTACCTGTATCCCTCCTCTCACCTGTATCTCTCCTCTCTCTACCTGTATCTCTCCCTCTCTCTACCTGTATCCCTCCCTCTCTCTACCTGTATCCCTCCTCTCTCTAACTGTATCCCTCCTCTCTATACCTGTATCGCTCCTCTCTCTACCTGTATCCCTCCTCTCTCTACCTGTATCCCTCCTCTCTCTACCTGTATCCCTCCCTCTCTACCTGTATCTCTCCCTCTTTCTACCTGTATCCCTCCTCTCTACCTCTATCCCTCCCTCTCTCTCTCTACCTCTCTCTCTACCTCTATCTCTCCCTCTCTCTCTCTACCTATATCCCTCCCTCTCTCTCTCTACCTCTATCCCTCCCTCTCGCTCTACCTCTATCCCTACTCTCTCTACCTCTATCCCTCCCTCTCTCTCTACCTCTATCCCTACTCTCTCTACCTCTATCCCTCCCTCTCTCTCTCTACCTCTATCCCTCCACTCTCTACCTCTATCCCTACTCTCTCTACCTCTATCCCTCCCTCTCTCTCTCTACCTCTCTCTCTACCTCTATCTCTCTACCTCTATCCCTCCCTCTCTCTCTACCTCTATCCCTCCACTCTCTACCTCTATCCCTCCACTCTCTACCTCTATCCCTACTCTCTCTACCTCTATTCCTCCCTCTCTCTCTCTACCTCTATCCCTCCTCTCTCTACCTCTATCCCTCCACTCTCTACCTCTATCCCTACTCTCTCTACCTCTATCCCTCCCTCTCTCTCTCTACCTCTATCCCTCCACTCTCTACCTCT
>NC_088414.1:20217764-20225264 GCF_034236695.1 Oncorhynchus nerka | reverse complement strand
CTCTGCCTCTCTCTCAGTAGTGCTGCCCTAGCTCCAACTCTCTCTCAGTAGTACTGCCCTAGCGCTCTGCCTCTCTCTCAGTAGTGCTGCCCTAGCTCTCTGCCTCTCTCTCTATAGTGCTGCCCTAGCTCTCTGCCTCTCTCTATATAGTGCTGCCCTAGCTCCCTCTCGCCCAGTAGTGCTGCTCTAGCTCTCTGCCTCTCTCTATAGTGCTGCCCTAGCTCTCTGCCTCTCTCTCTATAGTGCTGCCCTAGCTCTCTGCCCCCCTCTCTATAGTGCTGCCCTAGCTCTCTGCCCGTCTCTCTATAGTGCTGCCCCAGCTCTCTGCCTCTCTCTCTATAGTGCTGCCCTAGCTCTCTGCCTCTCTCTCTCTCTATAGTGCTGCCCTAGCTCTCTCTCTCTCTCTCTCTCTCTCTCTCTCTCTCTCTCTCTCTCTCTGCCTCTCTCTGTAGTGCTGCCCTATCTCTCTCTCTCTCTCTCTCTCTCTCTCTGTAGTGCTGCCCTATCTCTCTCTCTCTCTCTCTCTGCCTCTCTCTATAGTGCTGCCCTAGCTCTCTGCCTCTCTCTCTATAGTGCTGCCCTAGCTCTCTGCCTCTCTCTCTATAGTGTTGCCCTAGCTCTCTGCCTCCCTCTCTATAGTGCTGCCCGAGCTCTCTGCCTCTCTCTATAGTGCTGCCCTAGCTCTCTGCCCCTCTCTTTATAGTGCTGCCCTAGCTCTCTGCCCGTCTCTCTATAGTGCTGCCCTAGCTCCCTGCCCGTCTCTCTATAGTGCTGCCCTAGCTCTCTGCCCCTCTCTCTATAGTGCTGCCCTAGCTCTCTGCCCGTCTCTCTATAGTGCTGCCCTAGCTCTCTGCCTGTCTCTCTATAGTGCTGCCCTAGCTCTCTGCTTCTCTCTATATAGTGCTGCCCTAGCTCTCTGCCTCTCTCTATATAGTGCTGCCCTAGCTCCTCTCGCCCAGTAGTGCTGCTCTCTGCCTCTCTCAGCTCTCTGCCTCTCTCTCTATAGTGCTGCCCTAGCTCTCTGTCTCTCTCTCTATAGTGCTGCCCTAGCTCTCTGCCTCTCTCTATATAGTGCTGCCCTAGCTCTCTGCCTCTCTCTATATAGTGCTGCCCTAGCTCCCTCTCGCCCAGTAGTGCTGCTCTAGCTCTCTGCCTCTCTCTCTAGAGTGCTGCCCTAGCTCTCTGCCTCTCTCTCTATAGTGCTGCCCTAGCTCTCTGCCTCCCTCTCTATAGTGCTGCCCTAGCTCTACCTCCCTCCCCTCTCTATAGTGCTGCCCTAGCTCTCTTCCTCTCTCTATAGTGCTGCCCTAGCTCTCTGCCTCTCTCTCTATAGTGCTGCCCTAGCTCTCTGCCCCTCTCTCTATAGTGCTGCCCTAGCTCTCTGCCTCTCTCTCTCTATAGTGCTGCCCTAGCTCTCTGCCTCTCTCTCAGTAGTGCTGCCCTAGCTCTCTGCCTCTCTCTCAGTCGTGCTGCCCTAGCTCTCTGCTCTCTCTCTCTCTCTATAGTGCTGCCCTAGCTCTCTGCCTCTCTCTCAGTAGTGCTGCCCTCTCTCAGCTCTCTCTGCCTCTCTCTCAGTAGTGCTGCCCTAGCTCCAACTCTCTCTCAGTAGTGCTGCCCTAGCTCTCTGCCTCTCTCTCTATAGTGCTGCCCTAGCTCTCTGCCTCTCTCTCTATAGTGCTGCCCTAGCTCTCTCTCTCTCCCAGTAGTGCTGCTCTAGCTCTCTGCCTCTCTCTCTATAGTGCTGCCCTAGCTCTCTGCCCCTCTCTCTATAGTGCTGCCCTAGCTCTCTGCCTCTCTCTATAGTGCTGCCCTAGCTCTCTGCCTCTCTCTCAGTAGTGCTGCCCTAGCTCTCTGCCTCTCTCTCAGTAGTGCTGCCCTAGCTCTCTGCCTCTCTCTCAGTTGTGCTGCCCTAGCTCCAACTCTCTCTCAGTAGTGCTGCCCTAGCTCTCTGCCTCTCTCTCTATAGTGCTGCCCTAGCTCTCTGCCTCTCTCTATATAATGCTGCCCTAGCTCCCTCTCGCCCAGTAGTGCTGCTCTAGCTCTCTGCCTCTCTCTCTATATTGCTGCCCTAGCTCTCTGCATCTCTCTCTCTATAGTCCTGCCCTAGCTCTCTGCCTCTCTCTCAGTAGTGCTGCCCTAGCTCTCTGCCTCTCTCTCAGTAGTGCTGCCCTAGCTCTCTGCCTCTCTCTCAGTAGTGCTGCCCTAGCTCCAACTCTCTCTCAGTAGTACTGCCCTAGCGCTCTGCCTCTCTCTCAGTAGTGCTGCCCTAGCTCTCTGCCTCTCTCTCTATAGTGCTGCCCTAGCTCTCTGCCTCTCTCTATATAGTGCTGCCCTAGCTCCCTCTCGCCCAGTAGTGCTGCTCTAGCTCTCTGCCTCTCTCTATAGTGCTGCCCTAGCTCTCTGCCTCTCTCTCTATAGTGCTGCCCTAGCTCTCTGCCCACCTCTCTATAGTGCTGCCCTAGCTCTCTGCCCGTCTCTCTATAGTGCTGCCCCAGCTCTCTGCCTCTCTCTCTATAGTGCTGCCCTAGCTCTCTGCCTCTCTCTCTCTCTATAGTGCTGCCCTAGCTCTCTCTCTCTCTCTCTCTCTCTCTCTCTCTCTCTCTCTGCCTCTCTCTGTAGTGCTGCCCTATCTCTCTCTCTCTCTCTCTCTCTCTCTCTCTCTGTAGTGCTGCCCTATCTCTCTCTCTCTCTCTCTCTGCCTCTCTCTATAGTGCTGCCCTAGCTCTCTGCCTCTCTCTCTATAGTGCTGCCCTAGCTCTCTGCCTCTCTCTCTATAGTGTTGCCCTAGCTCTCTGCCTCCCTCTCTATAGTGCTGCCCGAGCTCTCTGCCTCTCTCTATAGTGCTGCCCTAGCTCTCTGCCCCTCTCTTTATAGTGCTGCCCTAGCTCTCTGCCCGTCTCTCTATAGTGCTGCCCTAGCTCCCTGCCCGTCTCTCTATAGTGCTGCCCTAGCTCTCTGCCCCTCTCTCTATAGTGCTGCCCTAGCTCTCTGCCCGTCTCTCTATAGTGCTGCCCTAGCTCTCTGCCTGTCTCTCTATAGTGCTGCCCTAGCTCTCTGCTTCTCTCTCTATAGTGCTGCCCTAGCTCTCTGCCCCTCTCTCTATAGTGCTGCCCTAGCTCTCTGCGTCTTTCTCTCTATAGTGCTGCCCTAGCTCTCTGCCTCTCTCTCAGTAGTGCTCCCCTAGCTCTCTGCCTCTCTCTCAGTAGTGCTGCCCTTGCTCTCTGCCTCTCTCTCAGTAATGCTGCCCTA
This sequence comes from Oncorhynchus nerka, assembly GCF_034236695.1. Taxonomy (NCBI): domain Eukaryota; kingdom Metazoa; phylum Chordata; class Actinopteri; order Salmoniformes; family Salmonidae; genus Oncorhynchus; species Oncorhynchus nerka. The sequence goes on along the minus strand of NC_088414.1, from coordinate 20,222,015 downwards.
GCTCTCTGCCTCTCTCTCAGAAGTGCTGCCCTAGCTCCAACTCTCTCTCAGTAGTGCTGCCCTAGCGCTCTGCCTCTCTCTCAGTAGTGCTGCCCTAGCTCTCTGCCTCTCTCTCTATAGTGCTGCCCTAGCTCTCTGCCTCTCTCTATATAGTGCTGCCCTAGCTCCCTCTCGCCCAGTACTGCTGCCCTAGCTCTCTGCCTCTCTCTCTATAGTGTTGCCCTAGCTCTCTGCCTCCCTCTCTATAGTGCTGCCCGAGCTCTCTGCCTCTCTCTATAGTGCTGCCCTAGCTCTCTGCCCCTCTCTTTATAGTGCTGCCCTAGCTCTCTGCCCGTCTCTCTATAGTGCTGCCCTAGCTCCCTGCCCGTCTCTCTATAGTGCTGCCCTAGCTCTCTGCCCCTCTCTCTATAGTGCTGCCCTAGCTCTCTGCCCGTCTCTCTATAGTGCTGCCCTAGCTCTCTGCCCGTCTCTCTATAGTGCTGCCCTAGCTCTCTGCTTCTCTCTCTATAGTGCTGCCCTAGCTCTCTGCCCCTCTCTCTATAGTGCTGCCCTAGCTCTCTGCGTCTTTCTCTCTATAGTGCTGCCCTAGCTCTCTGCCTCTCTCTCAGTAGTGCTCCCCTAGCTCTCTGCCTCTCTCTCAGTAGTGCTGCCTTAGCTCTCTGCCTCTCTCTCAGTAATGCTGCCCTAGCTCTCTGCCTCTCTCTCAGAAGTGCTGCCCTAGCTCCAACTCTCTCTCAGTAGTGCTGCCCTAGCGCTCTGCCTCTCTCTCAGTAGTGCTGCCCTAGCTCTCTGCCCCTCTCTCTATAGTGCTGCCCTAGCTCTCTGCCCGTCTCTCTATAGTGCTGCCCTAGCTCTCTGCCCGTCTCTCTATAGTGCTGCCCTAGCTCTCTGCTTCTCTCTCTATAGTGCTGCCCTAGCTCTCTGCCCCTCTCTCTATAGTGCTGCCCTAGCTCTCTGCGTCTTTCTCTCTATAGTGCTGCCCTAGCTCTCTGCCTCTCTCTCAGTAGTGCTCCCCTAGCTCTCTGCCTCTCTCTCAGTAGTGCTGCCTTAGCTCTCTGCCTCTCTCTCAGTAATGCTGCCCTAGCTCTCTGCCTCTCTCTCAGAAGTGCTGCCCTAGCTCCAACTCTCTCTCAGTAGTGCTGCCCTAGCGCTCTGCCTCTCTCTCTATAGTGCTGCCCTAGCTCTCTGCCTCTCTCTATATAGTGCTGCCCTAGCTCCCTCTCGCCCAGTCTGCTGCTCTAGTGCTAGTGCTGCCCTAGCTCTCTGCCTCTCTCTCTATAGTGCTGCCCTAGCTCTCTGCCTCCCTCTCTATAGTGCTGCCCTAGCTCTCTGCCTCTCTCTATAGTGCTGCCCTAGCTCTCTGCCTCTCTCTCTATAGTGCTGCCCTAGCTCTCTGCCTCTCTCTCTATAGTGCTGCCCTAGCTCTCTGCCTCTCTCTATAGTGCTGCCCTAGCTCTCTGCTGCCATCTCTCTATAGTGCTGCCCTAGCTCTCTGCCTCTCTCTCTATAGTGCTGCCCTAGCTGTCTGCCTCTCTCTCAAAGTGCTGTGCTCTCTTTATAGTGCCCCTAGCTCTCTGCCCGTCTCTCTATAGTGCTGCCCTCTCTCTGCCCTCGTCTCTCTATAGTGCTGCCCTAGCTATAGTGCTGCCCTTGCTCTCTGCCTCTCTCTCTATAGTGCTGCCCTAGCTCTCTGCCTCAAACTCTCTCTCTCTATAGTGCTGCCCTAGCTCTCTGCTCTCTGCCTCTCTCAGTAGTGCTGCCCTAGCTCTCTGCCCCTCTCTCTATAGTGCTGCCCTAGCTCTCTGCCCGTCTCTCTATAGTGCTGCCCTAGCTCTCTGCCCGTCTCTCTATAGTGCTGCCCTAGCTCTCTGCTTCTCTCTCTATAGTGCTGCCCTAGCTCTCTGCCCCTCTCTCTATAGTGCTGCCCTAGCTCTCTGCGTCTTTCTCTCTATAGTGCTGCCCTAGCTCTCTGCCTCTCTCTCAGTAGTGCTCCCCTAGCTCTCTGCCTCTCTCTCAGTAGTGCTGCCTTAGCTCTCTGCCTCTCTCTCAGTAATGCTGCCCTAGCTCTCTGCCTCTCTCTCAGAAGTGCTGCCCTAGCTCCAACTCTCTCTCAGTAGTGCTGCCCTAGCGCTCTGCCTCTCTCTCTATAGTGCTGCCCTAGCTCTCTGCCTCTCTCTATATAGTGCTGCCCTAGCTCCCTCTCGCCCAGTACTGCTGCTCTAGCTCTCTGCCTCTCTCTCTATAGTGCTGCCCTAGCTCTCTGCCTCTCTCTCTATAGTGCTGCCCTAGCTCTCTGCCTCCCTCTCTATAGTGCTGCCCTAGCTCTCTGCCTCTCTCTATAGTGCTGCCCTAGCTCTCTGCCTCTCTCTCTATAGTGCTGCCCTAGCTCTCTGCCTCTCTCTCTATAGTGCTGCCCTAGCTCTCTGCCTCTCTCTATAGTGCTGCCCTAGCTCTCTGCCCATCTCTCTATAGTGCTGCCCTAGCTCTCTGCCTCTCTCTATATAGTGCTGCCCTAGCTGTCTGCCTCTCTCTCTAAAGTGCTGCCCTAGCTCTCTGCCCCTCTCTTTATAGTGCTGCCCTAGCTCTCTGCCCGTCTCTCTATAGTGCTGCCCTAGCTCTCTGCCCGTCTCTGTATAGTGCTGCCCTTGCTCTCTGCCTCTCTCTCTATAGTGCTGCCCTAGCTCTCTGCCTCAAACTCTCTCTCTCTCTATAGTGCTGCCCTAGCTCTCTCTCTCTCTCTCTCTCTCTCTCTCTCTCTCTCTCTGTAGTGCTGCCCTCTCTCTCTCTCTCTAGTGCTGCCCTATCTCTCTCTCTCTCTCTCTCTCTCTCTCTCTCTCTCTGCCTCTCTCTATAGTGCTGCCCTAGCTCTCTGCCTCTCTCTCTATAGTGCTGCCCTAGCTCTCTGCCTCTCTCTATAGTGTTGCCCTAGCTCTCTGCCTCCCTCTCTATAGTGCTGCCCGAGCTCTCTGCCTCTCTCTATAGTGCTGCCCTAGCTCTCTGCCCCTCTCTTTATAGTGCTGCCCTAGCTCTCTGCCCGTCTCTCTATAGTGCTGCCCTAGCTCTCTGCCCGTCTCTCTATAGTGCTGCCCTAGCTCTCTGCCCCTCTCTCTATAGTGCTGCCCTAGCTCTCTGCTTCTCTCTCTATAGTGCTGCCCTAGCTCTCTGCTTCTCTCTCTATAGTGCTGCCTTAGCTCTCTGCCTCTCTCTCTCTATAGTGCTGCCCTAGCTCTCTGCCTCTCTCTCAGTAGTGCTTCCCTAGCTCTCTGCCTCTCTCTCAGTAGTGCTGCCCTAGCTCTCTGCCTCTCTCTCTAGTGCTGCCCTAGCTCTCTGCCTCTCTCTCAGTAGTGCTGCCCTAGCTCTCTGCCTCTCTCTCAGAAGTGCTGCCCTAGCTCCAACTCTCTCTCAGTAGTGCTGCCCTAGCGCTCTGCCTCTCTCTCAGTAGTGCTGTCCTAGCTCTCTGCCTCTCTCTCTATAGTGCTGCCCTAGCTCTCTGCCTCTCTCTATATAGTGCTGCCCTAGCTCCCTCTCGCCCAGTACTGCTGCTCTAGCTCTCTGCCTCTCTCTCTATAGTGCTGCCCTAGCTCTCTGCCTCTCTCTCTATAGTGCTGCCCTAGCTCTCTGCCTCCCTCTCTATAGTGCTGCCCTAGCTCTCTGCCTCTCTCTATAGTGCTGCCCTAGCTCTCTGCCTCTCTCTCTATAGTGCTGCCCTAGCTCTCTGCCTCTCTCTCTATAGTGCTGCCCTAGCTCTCTGCCTCTCTCTATAGTGCTGCCCTAGCTCTCTGCCCATCTCTCTATAGTGCTGCCCTAGCTCTCTGCCTCTCTCTATATAGTGCTGCCCTAGCTCTCTGCCTCTCTCTCTATAGTGCTGCCCTAGCTCTCTGCCTCTCTCTCTATAGTGCTGCCCTAGCTCTCTGCCTCTCTCTCTAAAGTGCTGCCCTAGCTCTCTGCCCCTCTCTTTATAGTGCTGCCCTAGCTCTCTGCCTCTCTCTCTATAGTGCTGCCCTAGCTCTCTGCCTCTCTCTCTATAGTGCTGCCCTAGCTCTCTGCCTCTCTCTCTCTCTCTATAGTGCTGCCCTAGCTCTCTCTCTCTCTCTCTCTCTCTCTCTCTCTCTCTCTCTCTCTGCCTCTCTCTGTAGTGCTGCCCTAGCTCTCTCTCTCTCTCTCTCTCTCTCTCTCTCTCTCTCTCTCTCTCTCTCTCTGCCTCTCTCTATAGTGCTGCCCTAGCTCTCTGCCTCTCTCTCTATAGTGCTG
>NC_088414.1:19432764-19505264 GCF_034236695.1 Oncorhynchus nerka | reverse complement strand
GAGAATCATTAGGCAACCAACACTTCCGTGCACTCATGCTCCTGAGTCCTGCACTCTCCGAAACACAACAGCACTCCTCCCTTCTAACCTGCACTCGAAAGCCACAGGATGCGGTGCTTTAAAATAATTAGATACGCTGACACAAAAAGGGTGCACCTTGAAAACAGCTGGTCCTAGAAGGTATTTTCCTTTCATTTGATTGATTAGAATATATTTAATAGACATGCTACTAAGCAGGTTTCTGAGCTGCATTGCCACCGATGGACCCTCCTTTGTGTGATGAGTTGAAGACATGCAAAGGCAGGACAACGTCTCAATCAGCAGGAGGTCGACTTAATCAAATTTCAGTGTTGCCGCTGGCCTGGAGCTTACAGTAGCCTTCTGCTGGATTGATAGATGGTTCATTAGGTAAGTTGTGATTAAGAGCTGGCATTTTGATGGGGCATTAATGTGGGAACACCTTGTTTTGCATACGAGCGTGTGGCACTGCCCGGGCCCCGGCAATCTGTCTCAGTCTGTCACGGACACAGACAACTGTCTCTGAGTGTCACTGCTAATGTGAAGGTCAATGTGACCACAAGATATTCCTCCAAAAACATGATTTACATAGGAAGTGTCACCTATACTCCCTCTCCGACCTCTAGGTCATCAGGCTGCTGATTATCCCGCAAACCTGTCACCATCGTCTCGCGCACCTGCGCCTCATGACACTCACCTGGACTCCATCACCTCCTTGATTATCTTCCGTATGTCTGTCACACCCATTGGTTCTTTCCTCAGGTGTTATTGACTGTGTTTTCATGTTGGTGCGTTGTTTGTGGTTTGTGTTCTTTGTTTCTTCATTTTTTAAAACACTAACTCCCTGAACTTGCTTCCTGACTCAGCGCACTCGTTACAGGAAGTCCTGACCTGTGGCACAGAAAAACAGATCTACAATATGTGTACAGTATGCACTGTGTGTAGATAAAGATACATTTATGAATGAAACGAGTGAGGTGCAAGGCAACTGAAACTATCAGTCGTGTTTCTGTTTTGTTTCAATGAGTCAGACAGAGAACTGTTTTTGTTAGCACAACGGTGTCATACTGATAATCCTCTCTGATAATGGCTGATGAAGATATGGTGTTAATGAGAGAACAAGCTGTGTCTGGGCTGGTACAGTAACACTAAAGAGCAGCTCTCAGCATGTCTCCCACTTCGTCTGTAATGTGGAGGGCAGCTCTCAGCATGTCTCCCCCATAGTCTGTAATGTGGAGGGCAGCTCTCAGCATGTCTCCCCAATAGTCTGTAATATGGAGAGCAGCTCTCAGCATGTCTCCCACATAGTCTGTAATGTGGAGAGCAGCTCTCAGTATGTCTCCTACATAGTCTGTAATGTGGAGGGCAGCTCTCAGTATGTCTCCCACATAGTCTGTAATATGGAGGGCAGCTCTCAGCATGTCTCCCACATTGTCTGTAATATGGAGGGCAGCTCTCAGCATGTCTCCCACATAGTCTGTAATGTGGAGGGCAGCTCTCAGTATGTCTCCCACATAGTCTGTAATATGGAGGGCAGCTCTCAGCATGTCTCCCACATAGTCTGTAATATGGAGGGCAGCTCTCAGCATGTCTCCCACAAAGTCTCCAATATGGAGGGCAGCTCTCAGCATGTCTCTCACATAGTCTGTAATATGGAGGGCAGCTCTCAGCATGTCTCCCACATAGTCTGTAATGAGGAGGGCAGCTCTCAGCATGTCTCCCACATAGTCTCCAATATGGAGGGCAGCTCTCAGCATGTCTCCCATATAGTCTGTAATATGGAGGGCAGCTCTCAGCATGTCTACCCCATAGTCTGTAATATGGAGGGCAGCTCTCAGCATGTCTCCCACACAGTCTCCAATATGGATGGCAGCTCTCAGCATGTCTCCCACATAGTCTGTAATATGGAGGGCAGCTCTCAGCATGTCTCCCACATAGTCTGGAATATGGAGGGCAGTTCTCAGCATGTGTCCCACATAGTCTGTAATATGGAGGGCAGCTCTCAGCATGTCTCCCACATAGTCTGTAATATGGAGGGCAGCTCTCAGCCTGTCTCCCACACAGTCTCCAATATGGAGGGCAGCTCTCAGCCTGTCTACCCACATAGTCGTCTGTAATATGGAGGGCAGCTCTCAGAATGTCTCCCACATAATCTGGAATATGGGGGGCAGCTCTCAGCATGTCTCCCACATAGTCTGTATTATAGAGGGCAACTCTCAGCATGTCTCAGACATAGTCTGTAATGTGGAGGGCAGCTCTCAGCATATCTTCCACACAGTCTCCAATATGGAGGGCAGCTCTCAGCATGTCTCCCACATAGTCTGTAATATGGAGGGCAGCTCTCATTATGTCTCCCCCATAGTCTGTAATGTGAAGGGCAGCTCTCAGCATGTCTCCCACATAGTCTGTAATATGGATGTCAGTTCTCAGCATGTCTCCCACATTGTCTGTAATATGGAGGGCAGCTCTCAGCATGTCTCCCACATAGTCTGTAATATGGAGGGCAACTCTCAGCATGTCTCCCACATAGTCTGTAATATGGAGGGCAGCTCTCAGCATGTCTCAGACATAGTCTGTAATATGGAGGGCAGCTCTCAGCATGTCTCCCACATAGTCTGTAATATGGAGGGCAGCTCTCAGCATGTCTCCCACATAGTCTGTAATATGGAGGGCAGCTCTCAGCATGTCTCCCACATAGTCTGTAATATGGAGGGCAGCTCTCATTATGTCTCCCCCATAGTCTGTAATGTGAAGGGCAGCTCTCAGCATGTCTCCCACATAGTCTGTAATATGGATGTCAGTTCTCAGCATGTCTCCCACATTGTCTGTAATATGGAGGGCAGCTCTCAGCATGTCTCCCACATAGTCTGTAATATGGAGGGCAACTCTCAGCATGTCTCCCACATAGTCTGTAATATGGAGGGCAGCTCTCAGCATGTCTCAGACATAGTCTGTAATATGGAGGGCAGCTCTCAGCATGTCTCCCACATAGTCTGTAATATGGAGGGCAGCTCTCAGCATGTCTCCCACATAGTCTGTAATATGGAGGGCAGCTCTCAGCATGTCTCCCACATAGTCTGTAATATGGAGGGCAGCTCTCAGCATGTCTCCCACATAGTCTGTAATATGGAGGGCAGCTCTCAGCATGTCTCCCACATAGTCTGTAATATGGAGGGCAGCTCTCAGCATGTCTCCCACATAGTCTGTAATATGGAGGGCAGCTCTCAGCATGTCTCTCCCATAGTCTCAGCTCTCAGCATGTCTCCCCATAGTCTGTAATATGAAGGGCAGCTCTCAGCATGTCTCCCAATCTGTAATATGGAGGGCAGCTTTCAGCATGTCTCCCACATTGTCTGGAATATGGAGGGCAGCTCTCAGCATGTCTCCCACGTAGTCTGTAATATGGAGGGCAGCTCTCAGCATGTCTCCCACATAGTCTGTAATATGGAGGGCAGCTCTCAGCATGTCTCCCACATAGTCTGTAATATGGAGGGCAGCTCTCAGCATGTCTCCCACATAGTCTGTAATGAGAAGGGCAGCTCTCAGCATGTCTCCCACATAGTCTGGAATATGGAGGGCAGCTCTCAGCATGTCTCCCACATAGTCTGTAATGTGGAGGGCAGCTCTCAGCATGTCTCCCACATAGTCTGCAATATGGAGTGCAGCTCTCAGCATGTCTCCCACATTGTCTGTAATATGGAGGGCAGCTCTCAGCATGTCTCCCACATAGTCTGTAATGTGGAGGGCAGCTCTCAGTATGTCTCCCACATAGTCTGTAATATGGAGGGCAGCTCTCAGCATGTCTCCCACATAGTCTGTAATATGGAGGGCAGCTCTCAGCATGTCTCCCACAAAGTCTCCAATATGGAGGGCAGCTCTCAGCATGTCTCCCACATAGTCTGTAATATGGAGGGCAGCTCTCAGCATGTCTCCCACATAGTCTGTAATGAGGAGGGCAGCTCTCAGCATGTCTCCCACATAGTCTCCAATATGGAGGGCAGCTCTCAGCATGTCTCCCATATAGTCTGTAATATGGAGGGCAGCTCTCAGCATGTCTACCCCATAGTCTGTAATATGGAGGGCAGCTCTCAGCATGTCTCCCACACAGTCTCCAATATGGATGGCAGCTCTCAGCATGTCTCCCACATAGTCTGTAATATGGAGGGCAGCTCTCAGCATGTCTCCCACATAGTCTGTAATGAGGAGGGCAGCTCTCAGCATGTCTCCCACATAGTCTGGAATATGGAGGGCAGTTCTCAGCATGTGTCCCACATAGTCTGTAATATGGAGGGCAGCTCTCAGCATGTCTCCCACATAGTCTTTAATATGGAGGGCAGCTCTCAGCCTGTCTCCCACACAGTCTCCAATATGGAGGGCAGCTCTCAGCCTGTCTACCCACATAGTCGTCTGTAATATGGAGGGCAGCTCTCAGAATGTCTCCCACATAATCTGGAATATGGGGGGCAGCTCTCAGCATGTCTCCCACATAGTCTGTATTATGGAGGGCAACTCTCAGCATGTCTCAGACATAGTCTGTAATGTGGAGGGCAGCTCTCAGCATGTCTCCCACATAGTCTGTAATTTTGAGGTCAGCTCTCAGCATGTCTCCCACATAGTCTGTAATATGGAGGGCAGCTCTCAGCATGTTTCAGACATAGTCTGTAATGAGAAGGGCAGCTCTCAGCATGTCTCCCACATAGTCTGGAATATGGAGGGCAGCTCTCAGCATGTCTCCCACATAGTCTGTAATATGGAGGGCAGCTCTCAGCATATCTCCCACATAGTCTGTATTATGGAGGGCAACTCTCAGCATGTCTCAGACATAGTCTGTAATGAGAAGGGCAGCTCTCAGCATGTCTCCCACATGGTCTGGAATATGGAGGGCAGTTCTCAGCATGTGTCCCACATAGTCTGTAATATGGAGGGCAGCTCTCAGCATGTCTCCCACATAGTCTGTAATATGGAGGGCAGCTCTCAGCATATCTTCCACACAGTCTCCAATATGGAGGGCAGCTCTCAGCATGTCTCCCACATAGTCTGTAATATGGAGGGCAGCTCTCATTATGTCTCCCCCATAGTCTGTAATGTGAAGGGCAGCTCTCAGCATGTCTCCCACATAGTCTGTAATATGGATGTCAGTTCTCAGCATGTCTCCCACATTGTCTGTAATATGGAGGGCAGCTCTCAGCATGTCTCCCACATAGTCTGTAATATGGAGGGCAACTCTCAGCATGTCTCCCACATAGTCTGTAATATGGAGGGCAGCTCTCAGCATGTCTCAGACATAGTCTGTAATATGGAGGGCAGCTCTCAGCATGTCTCCCACATAGTCTGTAATATGGAGGGCAGCTCTCAGCATGTCTCCCACATAGTCTGTAATATGGAGGGCAGCTCTCAGCATGTCTCCCACATAGTCTGTAATATGGAGGGCAGCTCTCAGCATGTCTCCCACATAGTCTGTAATATGGAGGGCAGCTCTCAGCATGTCTCCCACATAGTCTGTAATATGGAGGGCAGCTCTCAGCATGTCTCCCACATAGTCTGTAATATGGAGGGCAGCTCTCATTATGTCTCCCCCATAGTCTGTAATATGAAGGGCAGCTCTCAGCATGTCTCCCACATAGTCTGTAATATGGAGGGCAGCTTTCAGCATGTCTCCCACATTGTCTGGAATATGGAGGGCAGCTCTCAGCATGTCTCCCACGTAGTCTGTAATATGGAGGGCAGCTCTCAGCATGTCTCCCACATAGTCTGTAATATGGAGGGCAGCTCTCAGCATGTCTCCCACATAGTCTGTAATATGGAGGGCAGCTCTCAGCATGTCTCCCACATAGTCTGTAATAAGAAGGGCAGCTCTCAGCATGTCTCCCACATAGTCTGGAATATGGAGGGCAGCTCTCAGCATGTCTCCCACATAGTCTGTAATATGGAGGGCAGCTCTCAGCATGTGTCTCCCACATAGTCTGTAATATGGAGGGCAGCTCTCAGCATGTCTCCCACATAATATCTGTAATAATATGAGGGCAGCTCTCAGCATGTCTCCCACATAGTCTGTAATATGGAGGGCAGCTCTCAGCATGTCTCCCACATAGTCTGTAATGTGGAGGGCAGCTCTCAGCATGTCTCCCACATAGTCTGCAATATGGAGGGCAGCTCTCAGCATGTCTCCCACATAGTCTGTAATATGGAGGGCAGCTCTCAGCATGTCTCCCAGTCTGTAATATGTCTCAGCATGTCTCCATACATAGTCTGTAATATGGAGGCAGTTCTCAGCATGTCTCCCACATAGTCTGTAATGTGGAGGGCAGCTCTCAGGATTTCTTCTACAGTCTCCAATTCGGAGGGCAGCTCTCAGCATGTCTCCAAAATAGTCTGTAATATGGAGGGCTGCTTTCAGCTTGTCTCCCACATAGTCTGGAAATTGGAGGGCAGATCTCAGCATGTCTCCCACATAGTCTGTAATGTGGAGGGCAGCTCTCAGGATTTCTTCTACAGTCTCCAATTCGGAGGGCAGCTCTCAGCATGTCTCCAACATAGTCTGTAATATGGAGGGCAGCTCTCAGCATGTCTCCCACATAGTCTGTAATATGGAGGGCAGCTCTCAGCATGTCTCCCACATAGTCTGTAATATGGAGGGCAGCTCTCATTATGTCTCCCCCATAGTCTGTAATGTGAAGGGCAGCTCTCAGCATGTCTCCCACATAGTCTGTAATATGGATGGGCAGCTCTCAGCATGTCTCCCACATTGTCTGTAATATGGAGGGCAGCTCTCAGCATGTCTCCCACATAGTCTGTAATATGGAGGGCAACTCTCAGCATGTCTCCCACATAGTCTGTAATATGGAGGGCAGCTCTCAGCATGTCTCAGACATAGTCTGTAATATGGAGGGCAGCTCTCAGCATGTCTCCCACATAGTCTGTAATATGGAGGGCAGCTCTCAGCATGTCTCCCACATAGTCTGTAATATGGAGGGCAGCTCTCAGCATGTCTCCCACATAGTCTGTAATATGGAGGGCAGCTCTCAGCATGTCTCCCACATAGTCTGTAATATGGAGGACAGCTCTCAGCATGTCTCCCACATAGTCTGTAATATGGAGGACAGCTCTCAGCATGTCTCCCACATAGTCTTTAATATGGAGGGCAGCTCTCAGCATGTCTCCCACATAGTCTGTAATATGGAGGGCAGCTCTCAGCATGTCTCCCACATAGTCTGTAATATGGAGGGCAGCTTTCAGCATGTCTCCCACATTGTCTGGAATATGGAGGGCAGCTCTCAGCATGTCTCCCACGTAGTCTGTAATATGGAGGGCAGCTCTCAGCATGTCTCCCACATAGTCTGTAATATGGAGGGCAGCTCTCAGCATGTCTCCCACATAGTCTGTAATATGGAGGGCAGCTCTCAGCATGTCTCCCACATAGTCTGTAATGTCAGCTCTCAGCATGTCTCCCACATAGTCTGTAATATGGAGGGCAGCTCTCAGCATGTCTCCCACATAGTCTGTAATGTGGAGGGCAGCTCTCAGCATGTCTCCACATAGTCTGCTGTAATATGGAGTGCAGCTCTCAGCATGTCTCCCACATTGTCTGTAATATGGAGGGCAGCTCTCAGCATGTCTCCCACATAGTCTGTAATGTGGAGGGCAGCTCTCAGCATGTCTCCCACATAGTCTGTAATATGGAGGGCAGCTCTCAGCATGTCTCCCACATAGTCTGTAATATGGAGGGCAGCTCTCAGCATGTCTCCCACAAAGTCTCCAATATGGAGGGCAGCTCTCAGCATGTCTCCCACATAGTCTGTAATATGGAGGGCAGCTCTCAGCATGTCTCCCACATAGTCTGTAATGAGGAGGGCAGCTCTCAGCATGTCTCCCACATAGTCTCCAATATGGAGGGCAGCTCTCAGCATGTCTCCCATATAGTCTGTAATATGGAGGGCAGCTCTCAGCATGTCTACCCCATAGTCTGTAATATGGAGGGCAGCTCTCAGCATGTCTCCCACACAGTCTCCAATATGGATGGCAGCTCTCAGCATGTCTCCCACATAGTCTGTAATATGGAGGGCAGCTCTCAGCATGTCTCCCACATAGTCTGTAATGAGGAGGGCAGCTCTCAGCATGTCTCCCACATAGTCTGGAATATGGAGGGCAGTTCTCAGCATGTGTCCCACATAGTCTGTAATATGGAGGGCAGCTCTCAGCATGTCTCCCACATAGTCTTTAATATGGAGGGCAGCTCTCAGCCTGTCTCCCACATAGTCTCCAATATGGAGGGCAGCTCTCAGCCTGTCTACCCACATAGTCGTCTGTAATATGGAGGGCAGCTCTCAGAATGTCTCCCACATAATCTGGAATATGGGGGGCAGCTCTCAGCATGTCTCCCACATAGTCTGTAATATGGAGGGCAGCTCTCAGCATGTCCCCCACATAGTCTGTAATGTGGAGGGCAGCTCTCAGCATGTCTCCCACATAGTCTGTAATTTTGAGGTCAGCTCTCAGCATGTCTCCCACATAGTCTGTAATATGGAGGGCAGCTCTCAGCATGTTTCAGACATAGTCTGTAATGAGAAGGGCAGCTCTCAGCATGTCTCCCACATAGTCTGGAATATGGAGGGCAGCTCTCAGCATGTCTCCCACATAGTCTGTAATATGGAGGGCAGCTCTCAGCATATCTCCCACATAGTCTGTATTATGGAGGGCAACTCTCAGCATGTCTCAGACATAGTCTGTAATGAGAAGGGCAGCTCTCAGCATGTCTCCCACATGGTCTGGAATATGGAGGGCAGTCTCAGCATGTGTCCCACATAGTCTGTAATATGGAGGGCAGCTCTCAGCATGTCTCCCACATAGTCTGTAATATGGAGGGCAGCTCTCAGCATATCTTCCATGTCTCCCACAGTCTCCAATATGGAGGGCAGCTCTCAGCATGTCTCCCACATAGTCTGTAATATGGAGGGCAGCTCTCATTATGTCTCCCCCATAGTCTGTAATGTGAAGGGCAGCTCTCAGCATGTCTCCCACATAGTCTGTAATATGGATGTCAGTTCTCAGCATGTCTCCCACATTGTCTGTAATATGGAGGGCAGCTCTCAGCATGTCTCCCACATAGTCTGTAATATGGAGGGCAACTCTCAGCATGTCTCCCACATAGTCTGTAATATGGAGGGCAGCTCTCAGCATGTCTCAGACATAGTCTGTAATATGGAGGGCAGCTCTCAGCATGTCTCCCACATAGTCTGTAATATGGAGGGCAGCTCTCAGCATGTCTCCCACATAGTCTGTAATATGGAGGGCAGCTCTCAGCTCTCAGCATGTCTCCCACATAGTCTGTAATATGGAGGGCAGCTCTCAGCATGTCTCCCACATAGTCTGTAATATGGAGGACAGCTCTCAGCATGTCTCCCACATAGTCTGTAATATGGAGGACAGCTCTCAGCATGTCTCCCACATAGTCTTTAATATGGAGGGCAGCTCTCATTATGTCTCCCCCATAGTCTGTAATATGAAGGGCAGCTCTCAGCATGTCTCCCACATAGTCTGTAATATGGAGGGCAGCTTTCAGCATGTCTCCCACATTGTCTGGAATATGGAGGGCAGCTCTCAGCATGTCTCCCACGTAGTCTGTAATATGGAGGGCAGCTCTCAGCATGTCTCCCACATAGTCTGGAAATTGGAGGGCAGCTCTCAGCATGTCTCCCACATAGTCTGTAATATGGAGGGCAGCTCTCAGCATGTCTCCCACATAGTCTGTAATAAGAAGGGCAGCTCTCAGCATGTCTCCCACATAGTCTGGAATATGGAGGGCAGCTCTCAGCATGTCTCCCACATAGTCTGTAATGTGGAGGGCAGCTCTCAGCATGTCTCCCACATAGTCTGCAATATGGAGTGCAGCTCTCAGCATGTCTCCCACATAGCTGTAATATGGAGGGCAGCTCTCAGCATGTCTCCCATATAGTCTGTAATAAGAAGGGCAGCTCTCAGCATGTCTCCCACATAGTCTGTAATATGGATGGCAGTTCTCAGCATGTCTCCCACATAGTCTGTAATGTGGAGGGCAGCTCTCAGGATTTCTTCTACAGTCTCCAATTCGGAGGGCAGCTCTCAGCATGTCTCCAAAATAGTCTGTAATATGGAGGGCAGCTCTCAGCATGTCTCCCACATAGTCTGTAATATGGAGGGCAGCTCTCAGCATGTCTCCCACATAGTCTGTAATATGGAGGGCAGCTTTCAGCATGTCTCCCACATTGTCTGGAATATGGAGGGCAGCTCTCAGCATGTCTCCCACGTAGTCTGTAATATGGAGGGCAGCTCTCAGCATGTCTCCCACACAGTCTCCAATATGGAAGGCAGCTCTCAGCATGTCTCCCACATAGTCTGTAATATGGAGGGCAGCTCTCAGCATGTCTCCCACATAGTCTGTAATATGGAGGGCAGCTCTCAGCATGTCTCCCACATAGTCTGTAATATGGAGGGCAGCTCTCAGCATGTCTCCCACATAGTCTGTAATGAGAAGGGCAGCTCTCAGCATGTCTCCCACATAGTCTGTAATGTGGAGGGCAGCTCTCAGCATGTCTCCCACATAGTCTGCAATATGGAGTGCAGCTCTCAGCATGTCTCCCACATAGCTGTAATATGGAGGGCAGCTCTCAGCATGTCTCCCACATAGTCTCCAATATGGAGGGCAGCTCTCAGCATGTCTCCCACATAGTCTGTAATATGGAGGGCAGCTCTCAGCATGTCTCCCACATAGTCTCCAATATGGAGGGCAGCTCTCAGCATGTCTCCCACATAGTCTGGAAATTGGAGGGCAGATCTCAGCATGTCTCCCCCATAGTCTGTAATGTGGAGGGCAGTTCTCAGCATGTCTCCCACATAGTCTGTAATGTGGAGGTCAGCTCTCAGGATTTCTTCCAGTCTCCAATTCGGAGGGCAGCTCTCAGCATGTCTCCCACATAGTCTGTAATATGGAGGGCAGCTCTCAGCATGTCTCCCACATAGTCTGTAATATGGAGGGCAGCTCTCAGCATGTCTCCCACATAGTCTGTAATATGGAGGGCAGTTCTCAGCATGTCTCCCACATAGTCTGCAATATGGAGTGCAGCTCTCAGCATGTCTCCCACATAGCTGTAATATGGAGGGCAGCTCTCAGCATGTCTCCCACATAGTCTGTAATATGGAGGGCAGATCTCAGCATGTCTCCCACATAGTCTGTAATGTGGAGGGCAGCTCTCAGGATTTCTTCTACAGTCTCCAATTCGGAGGGCAGCTCTCAGCATGTCTCCAACATAGTCTGTAATATGGAGGGCAGCTCTCAGCATGTCTCCCACATAGTCTGTAATATGGAGGGCAGCTCTCAGCATGTCTCCCACATAGTCTGTAATATGGAGGGCAGCTCTCAGCATGTCTCCCACATAGTCTGGAATATGGAGGGCAGCTCTCAGCATGTCTCCCACATAGTCTGTAATATGGAGGGCAGCTCTCAGCATGTCTCCCACATAGTCTCCAATATGGAGGGCAGCTCTCAGCATGTCTCCCAATAGTCTGGGAGGGCAGCTCTCAGCATGTCTCAGCTCTCAGCATGTCTCCCAGTCTGTAATATGGAGGGCAGCTCTCAGCATGTCTCCCACATAGTCTGTAATATGGAGGGCAGCTCTCAGCATGTCTCCCACATAGTCTGTCTCAGCATGTCTCCCAATAGTCTGTAATATGGAGGGCAGCTCTCAGCATGTCTCCCACATAGTCTGTAATATGGAGGGCAGCTCTCAGCATGTCTCCCACATAGTCTGTAATATGGAGGGCAGCTCTCAGCATGTCTCCCACATAGTCTGTAATATGGAGGGCAGCTCTCAGCATGTCTCCCACATAGTCTGTAATATGGAGGGCAGCTCTCAGCATGTCTCCCACATAGTCTGTAATATGGAGGGCAGCTTCTCAGCATGTCTCCCACATAGTCTGGAATATGGAGGGCAGCTCTCAGCATGTCTCCCACACAGTCTCCAATATGGAGGGCAGCTCTCAGCATGTCTCCCACATAGTCTGTAATATGGAGGGCAGCTCTCAGCATGTCTCCCACATAGTCTGTAATATGGAGGGCAGCTCTCAGCATGTCTCCCACATAGTCTGTAATATGGAGGGCAGCTCTCAGCATGTCTCCCACATAGTCTGCAATATGGAGGGCAGCTCTCAGCATGTCTCCCACATAGCTGTAATATGGAGGGCAGCTCTCAGCATGTCTCCCACATAGTCTGGAAATTGGAGGGCAGATCTCAGCATGTCTCCCACATAGTCTGTAATGTGGAGGGCAGCTCTCAGGATTTCTTCTACAGTCTCCAATTCGGAGGGCAGCTCTCAGCATGTCTCCAACATAGTCTGTAATATGGAGGGCAGCTCTCAGCATGTCTCCCACATAGTCTGTAATATGGAGGGCAGCTCTCAGCATGTCTCCCACATAGTCTGTAATATGGATGGCAGCTCTCAGCATGTCTCCCACATAGTCTGTAATATGGAGGGCAGCTCTCAGCATGTCTCCCACATAGTCTGTAATATGGAGGGCAGTTCTCAGCATGTCTCCCACATAGTCTGTAATATGGAGGGCAGCTCTCAGCCTGTCTCCCACATAGTCTGGAAATTGGAGGGCAGATCTCAGCATGTCTCCCACATAGTCTGTAATGTGGAGGGCAGCTCTCAGGATTTCTTCTACAGTCTCCAATTAGGAGGGCAGCTCTCAGCATGTCTCCAACATAGTCTGTAATATGGAGGGCAGCTCTCAGCATGTCCCCCACATAGTCTGTAATATGGAGGGCAGCTCTCAGCATGTCTCCCACATAGTCTGTAATATGGAGGGCAGCTCTCAGCATGTCCCCCACATAGTCTGTAATGTGGAGGGCAGCTCTCAGCATGTCTCCCACATAGTCTGTAATTTTGAGGTCAGCTCTCAGCATGTCTCCCACATAGTCTGTAATATGGAGGGCAGCTCTCAGCATGTCTCCCAGTCTGTACATAGTCTGTAATATGGAGGGCAGCTCTCAGCATGTCTCCCACATAGTCTGTAATATGGAGGGCAGCTCTCAGCATGTCTCCCACATAGTCTGTAATATGGAGGGCAGCTCTCAGCATGTCTCCCACATAGTCTGTATTATGTCTCAGCATGTCTCAGAATAGCATGTCTCCCACATAGTGTAATGAGAAGGCAGCTCTCAGCATGTCTCCCACATAGTCTGGAATATGGAGGGCAGCTCTCAGCATGTCTCCCACATAGTCTGTAATATGGAGGGCAGCTCTCAGCATGTCTCCCACATAGTCTGTAATATGGAGGGCAGCTCTCAGCATCTTCCAGTCTCATGGAGGGCAGCTCTCAGCATGTCTCCCACATAGTCTGTAATATGGAGGGCAGCTCTCAGCATGTCTCCCCATAGTCTGTAATGTGGAGGGCAGCTCTCAGCATGTCTCCCACATAGTCTGTAATATGGAGGGCAGCTCTCAGCATGTCTCCCACATAGTCTGTAATATGGAGGGCAGCTCTCAGCATGTCTCCCACATAGTCTGTAATATGGAGGGCAGCTCTCAGCATGTCTCCCACATAGTCTGTAATATGTCTGCATGTCTCCCACATAGTCTGAATATGGAGGGCAGCTCTCAGCATGTCTCCCACATAGTCTGTAATATGGAGGGCAGCTCTCAGCATGTCTCCCACATAGTCTGTAATATGGAGGGCAGCTCTCAGCATGTCTCCATGTCTCCACATAGTCTGTAATATGGAGGGCAGCTCTCAGCATGTCTCCCACATAGTCTGTAATATGGAGGGCAGCTCTCAGCATGTCTCCCACATAGTCTGTAATATGGAGGGCAGCTCTCAGCATGTCTCCCACATAGTCTGTAATATGGAGGGCAGCTCTCAGCATGTCTCCCCATAGTCTGTAATATGAAGGGCAGCTCTCAGCATGTCTCCCACATAGTCTGGAGGGCAGCTCTCAGCATGTCTCCCACATAGTCTGTAATATGGAGGGCAGCTCTCAGCATGTCTCCCACGTAGTCTGTAATATGGAGGGCAGCTCTCAGCATGTCTCCCACATAGTCTGTAATATGGAGGGCAGCTCTCAGCATGTCTCCCACTGTAATAGTCTGTAATATGGAGGGCAGCTCTCAGCATGTCTCCCACATAGTCTGTAATATGGAGGGCAGCTCTGTCTCCCACATAGTCTGGAATATGGAGGGCAGCTCTCAGCATGTCTCCCACATAGTCTGTAATATGGAGGGCAGCTCTCAGCATGTCTCCCACATAGTCTGGAATATGGAGGGCAGCTCTCAGCATGTCTCCCACATAGTCTGTAATATGGAGGGTATCTCTCAGCATGTCTCCCATATAGTCTGTAATAAGAAGGGCAGCTCTCAGCATGTCTCCCACATAGTCTGTAATATGGATGGCAGTTCTCAGCATGTCTCCCACATAGTCTGTAATGTGGAGGGCAGCTCCCAGGATTTCTTCTACAGTCTCCAATTCGGAGGGCAGCTCTCAGCATGTCTCCAACATAGTCTGTAATATGGAGGGCAGCTCTCAGCTGGATGTCTCAGCATGTCTCCCACATAGTCTGTAATGTGGAGGGCAGCTCCCAGGATTTCTTCTACAGTCTCCAATTCGGAGGGCAGCTCTCAGCATGTCTCCAACATAGTCTGTAATATGGAGGGCAGCTCTCAGCATGTCTCCCACATAGTCTGTAATATGGAGGGCAGCTCTCAGCATGTCTCCCACATAGTCTGTAATATGGAGGGCAGCTCTCAGCATGTCTCCCCCATAGTCTGTAATATGGAGGGCAGCTCTCAGCATGTCTCCCACATAGTCTGTAATATGGATGGTTCTCAGCATGTCTCACATTGTCTGTAATATGGAGGGCAGCTCTCAGCATGTCTCCCACATAGTCTGTAATATGGAGGGCAGCTCTCAGCATGTCTCCCACATAGTCTGTAATATGGAGGGCAGCTCTCAGCATGTCTCCCACATAGTCTGTAATATGGAGGGCAGCTCTCAGCATGTCTCCCACATAGTCTGTAATATGGAGGGCAGCTCTCAGCATGTCTCCCACATAGTCTGTAATATGGAGGGCAGCTCTCAGCATGTCTCCCACATAGTCTGTAATATGGAGGGCAGCTCTCAGCATGTCTCCCACATAGTCTGTAATATGGAGGACAGCTCTCAGCATGTCTCCCACATAGTCTGTAATATGGAGGACAGCTCTCAGCATGTCTCCCACATAGTCTTTAATATGGAGGGCAGCTCTCAGCATGTCTCCCCATAGTCTGTAATATGGAGGGCAGCTCTCAGCATGTCTCCCACATAGTCTGTAATATGGAGGGCAGCTTTCAGCATGTCTCCCACATTGTCTGGAATATGGAGGGCAGCTCTCAGCATGTCTCCCACATAGTCTGTAATATGGAGGGCAGCTCTCAGCATGTCTCCCACATAGTCTGTAATATGGAGGGCAGCTCTCAGCATGTCTCCCACATAGTCTGTAATATGGAGGGCAGCTCTCAGCATGTCTCCCACATAGTCTGTAATGAGAAGGGCAGCTCTCAGCATGTCTCCCACATAGTCTGTAATATGGAGGGCAGCTCTCAGCATGTCTCCCACATAGTCTGTAATGTGGAGGGCAGCTCTCAGCATGTCTCCCACATAGTCTGCAATATGGAGTGCAGCTCTCAGCATGTCTCCCACATTGTCTGTAATATGGAGGGCAGCTCTCAGCATGTCTCCCACATAGTCTGTAATGTGGAGGGCAGCTCTCAGCATGTCTCCCACATAGTCTGTAATATGGAGGGCAGCTCTCAGCATGTCTCCCACATAGTCTGTAATATGGAGGGCAGCTCTCAGCATGTCTCCCACACAGTCTCCAATATTCAGGGCAGCTCTCAGCATGTCTCCCACATAGTCTGTAATATGGAGGGCAGTTCTCAGCATGTCTCCCACATAGTCTGTAATGTGGAGGGCAGCTCTCAGCATGTCTCCCACATAGTCTCCACATAGTCTGTAATATGGAGGGCAGCTCTCAGCATGTCTCCCATATAGTCTGTAATATGGAGGGCAGCTCTCAGCATGTCTCCCCATAGTCTGTAATATGGAGGGCAGCTCTCAGCATGTCTCCCACACAGTCTCCAATATGGAGGGCAGCTCTCAGCATGTCTCCCACATAGTCTGTAATATGGAGGGCAGCTCTCAGCATGTCTCCCACATAGTCTGTAATGAGGAGGGCAGCTCTCAGCATGTCTCCCACATAGTCTGTAATATGGAGGGCAGTTCTCAGCATGTGTCCCACATAGTCTGTAATATGGAGGGCAGCTCTCAGCATGTCTCCCACATAGTCTTTAATATGGAGGGCAGCTCTCAGCCTGTCTCCCACACAGTCTCCAATATGGAGGGCAGCTCTCAGCATGTCTCCCACATAGTCTCTGTAATATGGAGGGCAGCTCTCAGCATGTCTCCCACATAGTCTGTAATATGGAGGGCAGCTCTCAGCATGTCTCCCACATAGTCTGTATTATGGAGGGCAACTCTCAGCATGTCTCAGACATAGTCTGTAATGTGGAGGGCAGCTCTCAGCATGTCTCCCACATAGTCTGTAATTTTGAGGTCAGCTCTCAGCATGTCTCCCACATAGTCTGTAATATGGAGGGCAGCTCTCAGCATGTTTCCAGACATAGTCTGTAATGAGAAGGGCAGCTCTCAGCATGTCTCCCACATAGTCTGTAATATGGAGGGCAGCTCTCAGCATGTCTCCCACATAGTCTGTAATATGGAGGGCAGCTCTCAGCATGTCTCCCACATAGTCTGTAATATGGAGGTCAGCTCTCAGCATGTCTCAGACATAGTCTGTAATGAGAAGGGCAGCTCTCAGCATGTCTCCCACATAGTCTGTAATATGGAGGGCAGCTCTCAGCATGTCTCCCACATAGTCTGTAATATGGAGGGCAGCTCTCAGCATGTCTCCCACATAGTCTGTAATATGGAGGGCAGCTCTCAGCATGTCTCCACACAGTCTCCAATATGGAGGGCAGCTCTCAGCATGTCTCCCAATAGTCTGTAATATGGAGGGCAGCTCTCATTATGTCTCCCCCATAGTCTGTAATGTGAAGGGCAGCTCTCAGCATGTCTCCCACATAGTCTGTAATATGGATGTCAGTTCTCAGCATGTCTCCCACATTGTCTGTAATATGGAGGGCAGCTCTCAGCATGTCTCCCACATAGTCTGTAATATGGAGGGCAACTCTCAGCATGTCTCCCACATAGTCTGTAATATGGAGGGCAGCTCTCAGCATGTCTCAGACATAGTCTGTAATATGGAGGGCAGCTCTCAGCATGTCTCCCACATAGTCTGTAATATGGAGGGCAGCTCTCAGCATGTCTCCCACATAGTCTGTAATATGGAGGGCAGCTCTCAGCATGTCTCCCACATAGTCTGTAATATGGAGGGCAGCTCTCAGCATGTCTCCCACATAGTCTGTAATATGGAGGACAGCTCTCAGCATGTCTCCCACATAGTCTGTAATATGGAGGACAGCTCTCAGCATGTCTCCCACATAGTCTTTAATATGGAGGGCAGCTCTCATTATGTCTCCCCCATAGTCTGTAATATGAAGGGCAGCTCTCAGCATGTCTCCCACATAGTCTGTAATATGGAGGGCAGCTTTCAGCATGTCTCCCACATTGTCTGGAATATGGAGGGCAGCTCTCAGCATGTCTCCCACGTAGTCTGTAATATGGAGGGCAGCTCTCAGCATGTCTCCCACATAGTCTGTAATATGGAGGGCAGCTCTCAGCATGTCTCCCACATAGTCTGTAATATGGAGGGCAGCTCTCAGCATGTCTCCCACATAGTCTGTAATAAGAAGGGCAGCTCTCAGCATGTCTCCCACATAGTCTGGAATATGGAGGGCAGCTCTCAGCATGTCTCCCACATAGTCTGTAATGTGGAGGGCAGCTCTCAGCATGTCTCCCACATAGTCTGCAATATGGAGTGCAGCTCTCAGCATGTCTCCCACATAGCTGTAATATGGAGGGCAGCTCTCAGCATGTCTCCCATATCAGCTCTCAGCATGTCTCCCACATAGTCTGTAATATGGATGGCAGTTCTCAGCATGTCTCCCACATAGTCTGTAATGTGGAGGGCAGCTCTCAGGATTTCTTCTACAGTCTCCAATTCGGAGGGCAGCTCTCAGCATGTCTCCAACATAGTCTGTAATATGGAGGGCAGCTCTCAGCATGTCTCCCACATAGTCTGTAATATGGAGGGCAGCTCTCAGCATGTCTCCCACATAGTCTGTAATATGGAGGGCAGCTTTCAGCATGTCTCCCACATTGTCTGGAATATGGAGGGCAGCTCTCAGCATGTCTCCCACGTAGTCTGTAATATGGAGGGCAGCTCTCAGCATGTCTCCCACACAGTCTCCAATATGGAAGGCAGCTCTCAGCATGTCTCCCACATAGTCTGTAATATGGAGGGCAGCTCTCAGCATGTCTCCCACATAGTCTGTAATATGGAGGGCAGCTCTGCATGTCTCCCATAGTCTGTAATATGGGGGCAGCTCTCAGCATGTCTCCCACATAGTCTGTAATGAGAAGGGCAGCTCTCAGCATGTCTCCCACATAGTCTGTAATGTGGAGGGCAGCTCTCAGCATGTCTCCCACATAGTCTGCAATATGGAGTGCAGTTCTCAGCATGTCTCCCACATAGCTGTAATATGGAAGGCAGCTCTCAGCATGTCTCCCACATAGTCTCCAATATGGAGGGCAGCTCTCAGCATGTCTCCCACATAGCTGTAATATGGAAGGCAGCTCTCAGCATGTCTCCCACATAGTCTGTAATATGGAGGGCAGCTCTCAGCATGTCTCCCACATAGTCTGTAATATGGAGGGCAGTTCTCAGCATGTCTCCCCCATAGTCTGTAATGTGGAGGGCAGTTATCAGCATGTCTCCCACATAGTCTGTAATGTGGAGGGCAGCTCAGCTGTCTCCCAGGATTTCTTCCAGTCTCCACAGTCTTTCGGAGGGCAGCTCTCAGCATGTCTCCCACATAGTCTGTAATATGGAGGGCAGCTCTCAGCATGTCTCCCACATAGTCTGTAATATGGAGGGCAGCTCTCAGCATGTCTCCCACATAGTCTGTAATATGGAGGGCAGCTCTCAGCATGTCTCCCACATAGTCTGCAATATGGAGTGCAGCTCTCAGCATGTCTCCCACATAGTCTGTAATATGGAGGGCAGCTCTCAGCATGTCTCCCACATAGTCTGTAATATGGAGGGCAGATCTCAGCATGTCTCCCACATAGTCTGTAATGTGGAGGGCAGCTCTCAGGATTTCTTCTACAGTCTCCAATTCGGAGGGCAGCTCTCAGCATGTCTCCAACATAGTCTGTAATATGGAGGGCAGCTCTCAGCATGTCTCCCACATAGTCTGTAATATGGAGGGCAGCTCTCAGCATGTCTCCCACATAGTCTGTAATATGGAGGGCAGCTTTCAGCATGTCTCCCACATTGTCTGGAATATGGAGGGCAGCTCTCAGCATGTCTCCCACATAGTCTGTAATATGGAGGGCAGCTCTCAGCATGTCTCCCACACAGTCTCCAATATGGAGGGCAGCTCTCAGCATGTCTCCCACATAGTCTGTAATATGGAGGGCAGCTCTCAGCATGTCTCCCACATAGTCTGTAATATGGAGGGCAGCTCTCAATATGTCTCCCACATAGTCTGTAATATTGAGGTCAGCTCTCAGCATGTCTCCCACATAGTCTGTAATATGGAGGGCAGCTCTCAGCATGTCTCCCACATAGTCTGTAATATGGAGGGCAGTTCTCAGCATGTCTCCCACATAGTCTGTAATATGGAGGGCAGCTCTCAGCATGTCTCCCACATAGTCTGTAATATGGAGGGCAGCTCTCAGCATGTCTCCCACATAGTCTGTAATATGGAGGGCAGTTCTCAGCATGTCTCCCACATAGTCTGTAATATGGAGGGCAGCTCTCAGCATGTCTCCCACACAGTCTCCAATATGGAGGGCAGCTCTCAGCATGTCTCCCACATAGTCTGTAATATGGAGGGCAGCTCTCAGCATGTCTCCCACATAGTCTGTAATATGGAGGGCAGCTCTCAATATGTCTCCCACATAGTCTGTAATATGGAGGGCAGTTCTCAGCATGTCTCCCACATAGTCTGCAATATGGAGTGCAGCTCTCAGCATGTCTCCCACATAGCTGTAATATGGAGGGCAGCTCTCAGCATGTCTCCCACATAGTCTGTAATATGGAGGGCAGCTCTCAGCATGTCTCCCACATAGTCTGTAATGTGGAGGGCAGCTCTCAGGATTTCTTCTACAGTCTCCAATTCGGAGGGCAGCTCTCAGCATGTCTCCAACATAGTCTGTAATATGGAGGGCAGCTCTCAGCATGTCTCCCATATAGTCTGTAATAAGAAGGGCAGCTCTCAGCATGTCTCCCACATAGTCTGTAATATGGATGGCAGCTCTCAGCATGTCTCCCACATAGTCTGTAATATGGAGGGCAGCTCTCAGCATGTCTCCCACATAGTCTGTAATATGGAGGGCAGCATTCTCAGTCAATGTCTCCAGCATGTCTCCCACATAGTCTGTAATATGGAGGGCAGCTCTCAGCCTGTCTCCCACATAGTCTGGAAATTGGAGGGCAGATCTCAGCATGTCTCCCACATAGTCTGTAATGTGGAGGGCAGCTCTCAGGATTTCTTCTACAGTCTCCAATTAGGAGGGCAGCTCTCAGCATGTCTCCAACATAGTCTGTAATATGGAGGGCAGCTCTCAGCATGTCCCCCACATAGTCTGTAATATGGAGGGCAGCTCTCAGCATGTCTCCCACATAGTCTGTAATATGGAGGGCAGCTTTCAGCATGTCTCCCACATTGTCTGGAATATGGAGGGCGGCTCTCAGCTTGTCTCCCACATAGTCTGGAAATTGGAGGGCAGATCTCAGCATGTCTCCCACATAGTCTGTAATGTGGAGGGCAGCTCTCAGGATTTCTTCTACAGTCTCCAATTCGGAGGGCAGCTCTCAGCATGTCTCCAACATAGTCTGTAATATGGAGGGCAGCTCTCAGCATGTCTCCCACATCGTCTGTAATATGGAGGGCAGCTCTCAGCATGTCTCCCACATAGTCTGTAATATGGAGGGCAGCTTTCAGCATGTCTCCCACATAGTCTGTAATATGGAGGGCAGCTCTCAGCATGTCTCCCACATAGTCTGTAATATGGAGGGAAGCTTTCAGCATGTCTCCCACATTGTCTGGAATATGGAGGGCAGCTCTCAGCATGTCTCCCACGTAGTCTGTAATATGGAGGGCAGCTCTCAGCATGTCTTCCACACAGTCTCCAATATGGAGGGCAGCTCTCAGCATGTCTCCCACGTAGTCTGTAATATGGAGGGCAGCTCTCAGCATGTCTCCCACACAGTCTCCAATATGGAGGACAGCTCTCAGCATGTCTCCCACATAGCTGTAATATGGAGGGCAGCTCTCAGCCTGTCTCCCACATAGTCTGGAAATTGGAGGGCAGCTCTCAGCATGTCTCCCACATAGTCTGTAATATGGAGGGCAGCTCTCAGCATGTCTCCCACATAGTCTGTAATATGGAGGGCAGCTTTCAGCATGTCTCCCACATTGTCTGGAATATGGAGGGCAGCTCTCAGCATGTCTCCCACGTAGTCTGTAATATGGAGGGCAGCTCTCAGCATGTCTTCCACACAGTCTGCAATATGGAGGGCAGCTCTCAGCATGTCTCCCACGTAGTCTGTAATATGGAGGGCAGCTCTCAGCATGTCTCCCACACAGTCTCCAATATGGAGGGCAGCTCTCAGCATGTCTCCCACATAGTCTGTAATATGGAGGGCAGCTCTCAGCATGTCTCCCACATAGTCTGTAATATGGAGGGCAGCTCTCAGCATGTCTCCCACATAGTCTGTTATATGTCTGTAATATGGAGGGCAGCTCTCAGCATGTCTCCCACATAGTCTGTAATATGGAGGGCAGCTCTCAGCATGTCTCCCACATAGTCTGCAATATGTCAGCTCTCAGCATGTCTCCCACATAGTCTGTAATATGGAGGGCAGCTCTCAGCATGTCTCCCACATAGTCTGTAATATGGAGGGCAGCTCTCAGCATGTCTCCCACATAGTCTGTAATGTGGAGGGCAGCTCTCAGGATTTCTTCTACAGTCTCCAATTCGGAGGGCAGCTCTCAGCATGTCTCCAACATAGTCTGTAATATGGAGGGCAGCTCTCAGCATGTCTCCCACATAGTCTGTAATATGGAGGGCAGCTTTCAGCATGTCTCCCACATTGTCTGGAATATGGAGGGCAGCTCTCAGCATGTCTCCCACGTAGTCTGTAATATGGAGGGCAGCTCTCAGCATGTCTCCCACACAGTCTCCAATATGGAGGGCAGCTCTCAGCATGTCTCCCACATAGTCTGTAATATGGAGGGCAGCTCTCAGCATGTCTCCCACATAGTCTGTAATATGGAGGGCAGCTCAGGATTTCTTCTACAGTCTCCATGTCTCAGCATGTCTCCAACATAGTCTGTAATATGGAGGGCAGCTCTCAGCATGTCTCCCACATAGTCTGTAATATGGAGGGCAGCTCTCAGCATGTCTCCCACATAGTCTGTAATATGGAGGGCAGCTCTCAGCATGTCTCCCACATAGTCTGGAATATGGAGGGCAGCTCTCAGCTTGTCTCCCACATAGTCTGGAAATTGGAGGGCAGATCTCAGCATGTCTCCCACATAGTCTGTAATGTGGAGGGCAGCTCTCAGGATTTCTTCTACAGTCTCCAATTCGGAGGGCAGCTCTCAGCATGTCTCCAACATAGTCTGTAATATGGAGGGCAGCTCTCAGCATGTCTCCCACATAGTCTGTAATATGGAGGGCAGCTCTCAGCATGTCTGTAATATGGAGGGCAGCTCTCAGCATGTCTCCCACATAGTCTGTAATATGGAGGGCAGCTTTCAGCATGTCTCCCACATAGTCTGTAATATGGAGGGCAGCTCTCAGCATGACTCCCACATAGTCTGTAATATGGAGGGAAGCTTTCAGCATGTCTCCCACATTGTCTGGAATATGGAGGGCAGCTCTCAGCATGTCTCCCACATAGTCTGTAATATGGAGGGCAGCTCTCAGCATGTCTTCCACACAGTCTCCAATATGGAGGGCAGCTCTCAGCATGTCTCCCACGTAGTCTGTAATATGGAGGGCAGCTCTCAGCATGTCTCCCACACAGTCTCCAATATGGAGGGCAGCTCTCAGCATGTCTCCCACATAGTCTGTAATATGGAGGGCAGCTCTCAGCATGTCTCCCACATAGTCTGTAATATGGAGGGCAGCTCTCAGCATGTCTCCCACATAGTCTGTTATATGGAGGACAGCTCTCAGCATGTCTCCCATATAGTCTGTAATAGTCTCAGCATGTCTCCCAATAGTCTGTAATATGGAGGGCAGCTCTCAGCATGTCTCCCACATAGTCTGCAATATGGAGTGCAGCTCTCAGCATGTCTCCCACATAGCTGTAATATGGAGGGCAGCTCTCAGGATTACTTCTACAGTCTCCAATTCGGAGGGCAGCTCTCAGCATGTCTCCAACATAGTCTGTAATATGGAGGGCAGCTCTCAGCATGTCTCCCACATAGTCTGTAATATGGAGGGCAGCTCTCAGCATGTCTCCCACATAGTCTGTAATATGGAGGGCAGCTCAGCATGTCTCCCACATAGTCTGTCTGTAATATGGAGGGCAGCTCTCAGCATGTCTCCCACATAGTCTGTAATATGGAGGGCAGCTCTCAGCATGTCTCCCATATAGTCTGTAATAAGGAGGGCAGCTCTCAGCATGTCTCCACATATTCTGTCAGCTCTCAGCATGTCTCCCACATAGTCTGTAATATGGAGGGCAGCTCTCAGCATGTCTCCCACATAGTCTGTAATATGGAGGGCAGCTCTCAGCATGTCTCCCACATAGTCTGCAATATGGAGTGCAGCTCTCAGCATGTCTCCCACATAGCTGTAATATGGAGGGCAGCTCTCAGCATGTCTCCCACATAGTCTGGAAATTGGAGGGCAGATCTCAGCATGTCTCCCACATAGTCTGTAATGTGGAGGGCAGCTCTCAGGATTTCTTCTACAGTCTCCA
Organism: Oncorhynchus nerka; assembly: GCF_034236695.1. NCBI lineage: Eukaryota > Metazoa > Chordata > Actinopteri > Salmoniformes > Salmonidae > Oncorhynchus > Oncorhynchus nerka. The sequence goes on along the minus strand of NC_088414.1, from coordinate 19,481,058 downwards.
ATTCGGAGGGCAGCTCTCAGCATGTCTCCAACATAGTCTGTAATATGGAGGGCAGCTCTCAGCATGTCTCCCACATAGTCTGTAATATGGAGGCCAGCTCTCAGCATGTCTCCCACATAGTCTGTAATATGGAGGGCAGCTTTCAGCATGTCTCCCACATAGTCTGTAATATGGAGGGCAGCTCTCAGCATGTCTCCCACATAGTCTGTTATATGGAGGACAGCTCTCAGCATGTCTCCCATATAGTCTGTAATAAGAAGGGCAGCTCTCAGCATGTCTCCCACATAGTCTGTAATATGGAGGGCAGCTCTCAGCATGTCTCCCACATAGTCTGTAATATGGAGGGCAGCTCACAATATGTCTCCGACATAGTCTGTAATATGGAGGGCAGTTCTCAGCATGTCTCCCACATAGTCTGCAATATGGAGTGCAGCTCTCAGCATGTCTCCCACATAGCTGTAATATGGAGGGCAGCTCTCAGCTTGTCTCCCACATAGTCTGGAAATTGGAGGGCAGATCTCAGCATGTCTCCCACATAGTCTGTAATGTGGAGGGCAGCTCTCAGGATTTCTTCTACAGTCTCCAATTCGGAGGGCAGCTCTCAGCATGTCTCCAACATATTCTGTAATATGGAGGGCAGCTCTCAGCATGTCTCCCACATAGTCTGTAATATGGAGGGCAGCTCTCAGCATGTCTCCCACATAGTCTGTAATATGGAGGTTAGCTCTCAGCATGTCTCCCACATAGTCTGTAATATGGAGGGCAGCTCTCAGCATGTCTCCCACGTAGTCTGTAATATGGAGGGCAGCTCTCAGCATGTCTCCCACATAGTCTGTAATATGGAGGGCAGTTCTCAGCATGTCTCCCACGTAGTCTGTAATATGGAGGGCAGCTCTCAGCATGTCTCCCACACAGTCTCCAATATGGAGGGCAGCTCTCAGCATGTCTCCCACATAGTCTGTAATATGGAGGGCAGCTCTCAGCATGTCTCCCACATAGTCTGTAATGTGGAGGGCAGCTCCCAGGATTTCTTCTACAGTCTCCAATTCGGAGGGCAGCTCTCAGCATGTCTCCAACATAGTCTGTAATATGGAGGGCAGCTCTCAGCATGTCTCCCACATAGTCTGTAATATGGAAGGCAGCTCTCAGCATGTCTCCAACATAGTCTGTAATATGGAGGGCAGCTCTCAGCATGTCTCCCACATAGTCTGTAATATGGAGGGCAGCTCTCAGCATGTCTCCCACATAGTCTGTAATGTGGAGGGCAGCTCTCAGGATTACTTCTACAGTCTCCAATTCGGAGGGCAGCTCTCAGCATGTCTCCAACATAGTCTGTAATATGGAGGGCAGCTCTCAGCATGTCCCCCACATAGTCTGTAATATGGAGGGCAGCTCTCAGCATGTCTCCCACATAGTCTGTAATATGGAGGGCAGCTTTCAGCATGTCTCCCACATTGTCTGGAATATGGAGGGCGGCTCTCAGCTTGTCTCCCACATAGTCTGGAAATTGGAGGGCAGATCTCAGCATGTCTCCCACATAGTCTGTAATGTGGAGGGCAGCTCTCAGGATTTCTTCTACAGTCTCCAATTCGGAGGGCAGCTCTCAGCATGTCTCCAACATAGTCTGTAATATGGAGGGCAGCTCTCAGCATGTCTCCCACATCGTCTGTAATATGGAGGGCAGCTCTCAGCATGTCTCCCACATAGCTGTAATATGGAGGGCAGCTCTCAGCATGTCTCCAATAATGGAGGGCAGCTCTCAGCATGTCTCCCCCAGTCTGTAATATGGAGGGCAGCTCTCAGCATGTCTCCCACATAGTCTGTAGTCTCCATGGAGGGCAGCTCTCAGCATGTCTCCCACATAGTCTGTAATATGGAGGGCAGCTCTCAGCATGTCTCCCACATAGTCTGTAATATGGAGGGCAGCTCTCAGCATGTCTCCCACATAGTCTGTTATATGGAGGACAGCTCTCAGCATGTCTCCCATATAGTCTGTAATAAGAAGGGCAGCTCTCAGCATGTCTCCCACATAGTCTGTAATATGGAGGGCAGTTCTCAGCATGTCTCCCACATAGCTGTAATATGGAGGGCAGCTCTCAGGATTACTTCTACAGTCTCCAATTCGTCTCAGCATGTCTCCAACATAGTCTGTAATATGGAGGGCAGCTCTCAGCATGTCTCCCACATAGTCTGTAATATGGAGGGCAGCTCTCTGCATGTCTCCCACATAGTCTGTAATATGGAGGGCAGCTTTCAGCATGTCTCCCACATAGTCTGTAATATGGAGGGCAGCTCTCAGCATGTCTCCCACATAGTCTGTAATATGGAGAACAGCTCTCAGCATGTCTCCCATATAGTCTGTAATAAGAAGGGCAGCTCTCAGCATGTCTTCCACATATTCTGTAATATGGATGGCAGCTCTCAGCATGTCTCCCACATAGTCTGTAATATGGAGGGCAGCTCTCAGCATGTCTCCCACATAGTCTGTAATATGGAGGGCAGTTCTCAGCATGTCTCCTACATAGTCTGCAATATGGAGTGCAGCTCTCAGCATGTCTCCCACATAGCTGTAATATGGAGGGCAGCTCTCAGCCTGTCTCCCACATAGTCTGGAAATTGGAGGGCAGATCTCAGCATGTCTCCCACATAGTCTGTAATGTGGAGGGCAGCTCTCAGGATTTCTTCTACAGTCTCCAATTCGGAGGGCAGCTCTCAGCATGTCTCCAACATAGTCTGTAATATGGAGGGCAGCTCTCAGCATGTCTCCCACATAGTCTGTAATATGGAGGCCAGCTCTCAGCATGTCTCCCACATAGTCTGTAATATGGAGGGCAGCTTTCAGCATGTCTCCCACATAGTCTGTAATATGGAGGGCAGCTCTCAGCATGTCTCCCACATAGTCTGTTATATGGAATCTGGAGGGCAGCTCTCAGCATGTCTCCCACATAGTCTGTAATATGGAGGGCAGCTCTCAGCATGTCTCCCACATAGTCTGTAATATGGAGGGCAGCTCTCATGTCTCCGAAGTCTGTAATGGAGGGCAGCTCTCAGCATGTCTCCCACATAGTCTGTAATATGGAGGGCAGCTCTCAGCATGTCTCCCACATAGCTGTAATATGGAGGGCAGCTCTCAGCATGTCTCCCACATAGTCTGGAAATTGGAGGGCAGATCTCAGCATGTCTCCCACATAGTCTGTAATGTGGAGGGCAGCTCTCAGGATTTCTTCTACAGTCTCCAATTCGGAGGGCAGCTCTCAGCATGTCTCCAACATAGTCTGTAATATGGAGGGCAGCTCTCAGCATGTCTCCCACATAGTCTGTAATATGGAGGGCAGCTCTCAGCATGTCTCCCACATAGTCTGTAATATGGAGGGCAGCTCTCAGCATGTCTCCCACATAGTCTGTAATATGGAGGGCAGCTCTCAGCATGTCTCCCACATAGTCTGTAATATGGAGGGCAGCTCTCAGCATGTCTCCCACATAGTCTGTAATATGGAGGGCAGCTCTCAGCATGTCTCCCACGTAGTCTGTAATATGGAGGGCAGCTCTCAGCATGTCTCCCACACAGTCTCCAATATGGAGGGCAGCTCTCAGCATGTCTCCCACATAGTCTGTAATATGGAGGGCAGCTCTCAGCATGTCTCCCACATAGTCTGTAATGTGGAGGGCAGCTCCCAGGATTTCTTCTACAGTCTCCAATTCGGAGGGCAGCTCTCAGCATGTCTCCAACATAGTCTGTAATATGGAGGGCAGCTCTCAGCATGTCTCCCACATAGTCTGTAATATGGAAGGCAGCTCTCAGCATGTCTCCAACATAGTCTGTAATATGGAGGGCAGCTCTCAGCATGTCTCCCACATAGTCTGTAATATGGAGGGCAGCTCTCAGCATGTCTCCCACATAGTCTGTAATGTGGAGGGCAGCTCTCAGGATTTCTTCTACAGTCTCCAATTCGGAGGGCAGCTCTCAGCATGTCTCCAACATAGTCTGTAATATGGAGGGCAGCTCTCAGCATGTCTAGTCTGTAATATGGAGGGCAGCTCTCAGCATGTCTCCCACATAGTCTGTAATATGGAGGGCAGCTCTCAGCATGTCTCCCACATTGTCTGTAATATGGAGGGCAGCTCTGTCAGCATGTCTCCCACATAGTCTGGAATATGGAGGGCAGCTCTCAGCATGTCTCCCACATAGTCTGTAATGTGGAGGGCAGCTCTCAGCATGTCTCTTCTACAGTCTCCAATATGGAGGGCAGCTCTCAGCATGTCTCCAGCATAGTCTGTAATATGGAGGGCAGCTCTCAGCATGTCTCCCACATAGTCTGTAATATGGAGGGCAGCTCTCAGCATGTCTCCCACATAGTCTGTAATATGGAGGGCAGCTTTCAGCATGTCTCCCACATTGTCTGGAATATGGAGGGCAGCTCTCAGCATGTCTCCCACACAGTCTCCAATATGGAGGGCAGCTCTCAGCATGTCTCCCACATTGTCTGGAATATGGAGGGCAGCTCTCAGCATGTCTCCCACGTAGTCTGTAATATGGAGGGCAGCTCTCAGCATGTCTCCACACAGTCTCCAATATGGAGGGCAGCTGTCTCAGCATGTCTCCCACATAGTCTGTAATATGGAGGGCAGCTCTCAGCATGTCTCCCACATAGTCTGTAATATGGAGGGCAGCTCTCAGCATGTCTCCCACATAGTCTGTAATATGGAGGGCAGCTCTCAGCATGTCTCCCACATAGTCTGTAATATGGAGGGCAGCTCTCAGCATGTCTCCCACATAGTCTGTAATATGGAGGGCAGCTCTCAGCATGTCTCCCACATAGTCTGTAATATGGAGGGCAGCTCTCAGCATGTCTCCCACATAGTCTGTAATATGGAGGGCAGCTCTCAGCATGTCTCCCACATAGTCTGTAATATGGAGGGCAGCTCTCAGCATGTCTCCCACATAGTCTGTAATATGGAGGGCAGCTTTCAGCATGTCTCCCACATTGTCTGGAATATGGATGGCAGCTCTCAGCATGTCTCCCACGTAGTCTGTAATATGGAGGGCAGCTCTCAGCATGTCTCCCACATAGTCTCCAATATGGAGGGCAGCTCTCAGCATGTCTCCCACATAGTCTGTAATATGGAGGGCAGCTCTCAGCATGTCTCCCACATAGTCTGTAATGTGGAGGGCAGCTCCCAGGATTTCTTCTACAGTCTCCAATTCGGAGGGCAGCTCTCAGCATGTCTCCAACATAGTCTGTAATATGGAGGGCAGCTCTCAGCATGTCTCCCACATAGTCTGTAATATGGAAGGCAGCTCTCAGCATGTCTCCAACATAGTCTGTAATATGGAGGGCAGCTCTCAGCATGTCTCCCACATAGTCTGTAATATGGAGGGCAGCTCTCAGCATGTCTCCCACATAGTCTGTAATGTGGAGGGCAGCTCTCAGGATTTCTTCTACAGTCTCCAATTCGGAGGGCAGCTCTCAGCATGTCTCCCACATAGTCTGTAATATGGAGGGCAGCTCTCAGCATGTCTCCCACATAGTCTGTAATATGGAGGGCAGCTCTCATGTCTCCCAGTCATGGAGGGCAGCTCTCAGCATGTCTCCCATATAGTCTGTAATATGGAGGGCAGCTCTCAGCATGTCTCCCACATAGTCTGTAATATGGAGGGCAGCTCTCAGCATGTCTCCCACATAGTCTGTAATATGGAGGGCAGCTCTCAGCATGTCTCCCACATAGTCTGTAATATGGAGGGCAGCTCTCAGCATGTCTCCCACATAGTCTGTAATATGGAGGGCAGCTCTCAGCATGTCTCCCACATATTCTGTAATATGGATGGCAGCACTCAGCATGTCTCCCACATAGTCTGTAATATGGAGGGCAGCTCTCAGCATGTCTCCCACATAGTCTGCAATATGGAGTGCAGCTCTCAGCATGTCTCCCACATAGTCTGTAATATGGAGGGCAGCTCTGCATGTCTTCCACATTGTCTGGAATATGGAGGGCAGCTCTCAGCATGTCTCCCACATAGTCTGTAATATGGAGGGCAGCTCTCAGCATGTCTCCCACATAGTCTCCAATATGGAGGGCAGCTCTCAGCATGTCTCCCACATAGTCTGTAATATGGAGGGCAGCTCTCAGCATGTCTCCCAGTCTGTAATATGGAGGGCAGCTCAGCATGTCTCCCACATAGTCTGTAATATGGAGGGCAGCTCTCAGCATGTCTCCCACATAGTCTGTAATAGGGGGCAGCTCTCAGCATGTCTCCCAGTCAATGTCTCAGCATGTCTCCCACATAGTCTGTAATATGGAGGGCAGCTCTCAGCATGTCTCCCACATAGTCTGTAATATGGAGGGCAGCTCTCAGGATTCTTCCACAGTCTCCAATTTATGGAGGGCAGCTCTCAGCATGTCTCCAACATAGTCTGTAATATGGAGGGCAGCTCTCAGCATGTCTCCCACATAGTCTGTAATATGGAGGGCAGCTCTCAGCATGTCTCCCACATAGTCTGTAATATGGAGGGCAGCTCTCAGCATGTCTCCCACATAGTCTGGAATATGGAGGGCAGCTCTCAGCATGTCTCCCACATAGTCTGTAATATGGAGGGCTCTCAGCATGTCTCAGTCTCTCAGCATGTCTCCCACATAGTCTGTAATATGGAGGGCAGCTCTCAGCATGTCTCCCACATAGTCTGTAATATGGAGGGCAGCTCTCAGCATGTCTCCCACATAGTCTGTAATATGGAGGGCAGCTCTCAGTGTCTCCACATCTGCAATATGGAGGGCAGCTCTCAGCATGTCTCCCACAGCTGTAATATGGAGGGCAGCTCTCAGCATGTCTCCCACATAGTCTGGAAATTGGAGGGCAGATCTCAGCATGTCTCCCACATAGTCTGTAATATGGAGGGCAGCTCTCAGCATGTCTCCCACACAGTCTCCAATATGGAGGGCAGCTCTCAGCATGTCTCCCACATAGTCTGTAATATGGAGGGCAGCTCTCAGCATGTCTCCCACATAGTCTGTAATATGGAGGGCAGCTCTCAGCATGTCTCCCACATAGTCTGTAATATGGAGGGCAGCTTTCAGCATGTCTCCCACATAGTCTGTAATATGGAGGGCAGCTCTCAGCATGTCTCCCACATAGTCTGTAATATGGAGGGAAGCTTTCAGCATGTCTCCCACATTGTCTGGAATATGGAGGGCACCTCTCAGCATGTCTCCCACATTGTCTGGAATATGGAGGGCAGCTCTCAGCATGTCTCCCATATAGTCTGTAATAAGAAGGGCAGCTCTCAGCATGTCTCTGGAAATTGGAGGGCAGATCTCAGCATGTCTCCCACATAGTCTCCAATATGGAGGGCAGCTCTCAGCATGTCTCCCACATAGTCTGTAATATGGAGGGCAGCTCTCAGCATGTCTCCCACATAGTCTGTAATATGGAGGGCAGCTTTCAGCATGTCTCCCACATTGTCTGGAATATGGATGGCAGCTCTCAGCATGTCTCCCACGTAGTCTGTAATATGGAGGGCAGCTCTCAGCATGTCTCCCACACAGTCTCCAATATGGAGGGCAGCTCTCAGCATGTCTCCCACATAGTCTGTAATATGGAGGGCAGCTCTCAGCATGTCTCCCATAGTCTGTAATGAGGGCAGCTCCCAGGATTTCTTCTACAGTCTCCAATTCGGAGGGCAGCTCTCAGCATGTCTCCAACATAGTCTGTAATATGGAGGGCAGCTCTCAGCATGTCTCCCACATAGTCTGTAATATGGAAGGCAGCTCTCAGCATGTCTCCAACATAGTCTGTAATATGGAGGGCAGCTCTCAGCATGTCTCCCACATAGTCTGTAATATGGAGGGCAGCTCTCAGCATGTCTCCCACATAGTCTGTAATGTGGAGGGCAGCTCTCAGGATTTCTTCTACAGTCTCCAATTCGGAGGGCAGCTCTCAGCATGTCTCCCACATAGTCTGTAATATGGAGGGCAGCTCTCAGCATGTCTCCCACATAGTCTGTAATATGGAGGGCAGCTCTCAGCATGTCTCCCACATAGTCTGCTCTCAGCATGTCTCCCATATAGTCTGTAATAAGAAGGGCAGCTCTCAGCATGTCTCCCACATAGTCTGTAATATGGAGGGCAGCTCTCAGCATGTCTCCCACATAGTTGTAATATGGAGGGCAGCTCTCAGCATGTCTTCCACACAGTCTCCAATATGGAGGGCAGCTCTCAGCATGTCTCCCACATAGTCTGTAATATGGAGAACAGCTCTCAGCATGTCTCCCACATATTCTGTAATATGGATGGCAGCACTCAGCATGTCTCCCACATAGTCTGTAATATGGAGGGCAGCTCTCAGCATGTCTCCCACAGTAGTCTGCTCTCAATGTCTCCCATGGAGTAATATGGAGGGCAGCTCTCAGCATGTCTCCCACATAGTCTGTAATATGGAGGGCAGCTCTCAGCATGTCTCCCACATAGTCTGTAATCTGTGGAGGGCAGCTCTCAGCATGTCTCCCACACAGTCTCCAATATGGAGGGCAGCTCTCAGCATGTCTCCCACATAGTCTGTAATATGGAGGGCAGCTCTCAGCATGTCTCCCACATAGTCTGTAATATGGAGGGCAGCTCTCAGCATGTCTCCCACATAGTCTGTTATATGGAGGACAGCTCTCAGCATGTCTCCCATATAGTCTGTAATAAGAAGGGCAGCTCTCAGCATGTCTCCCACATAGTCTGTAATATGGAGGGCAGTTCTCAGCATGTCTCCCACATAGTCTGCAATATGGAGTGCAGCTCTCAGCATGTCTCCCACATAGCTGTAATATGGAGGGCAGCTCTCAGGATTACTTCTACAGTCTCCAATTCGGAGGGCAGCTCTCAGCATGTCTCCAACATAGTCTGTAATATGGAGGGCAGCTCTCAGCATGTCTCCCACATAGTCTGTAATATGGAGGGCAGCTCTCTGCATGTCTCCCACATAGTCTGTAATATGGAGGGCAGCTTTCAGCATGTCTCCCACATAGTCTGTAATATGGAGGGCAGCTCTCAGCATGTCTCCCACATAGTCTGTAATATGGAGAACAGCTCTCAGCATGTCTCCCAATAGTCTGGAGGGCAGCTCTCAGCATGTCTTCCACATATTCTGTAATATGGATGGCAGCTCTCAGCATGTCTCCCACATAGTCTGTAATATGGAGGGCAGCTCTCAGCATGTCTCCCACATAGTCTGTAATATGGAGGGCAGTTCTCAGCATGTCTCCTACATAGTCTGCAATATGGAGTGCAGCTCTCAGCATGTCTCCCACATAGCTGTAATATGGAGGGCAGCTCTCAGCATAGTCTGGAAATTGGAGGGCAGATCTCAGCATGTCTCCCAATAGTCTGTAATGTGGAGGGCAGCTCTCAGGATTTCTTCTACAGTCTCCAATTCGTCTCAGCATGTCTCCAACATAGTCTGTAATATGGAGGGCAGCTGTCTCAGCATGTCTCCCAGCATGTCTCCCACAGTCTGTAATATGGAGGGCAGCTCTCAGCATGTCTCCCACATAGTCTGTAATATGGAGGGCAGCTCTCAGCATGTCTCCCACATAGTCTGTAATATGGAGGGCAGCTCTCAGCATGTCTCCCACATAGTCTGTAATATGGAGGGCAGCTCTCAGCATGTCTCCCACATAGTCTGTAATATGGAGGGCAGCTCTCAGCATGTCTCCCACATAGTCTGTAATATGGAGGGCAGCTCTCAGCATGTCTCCCACATAGTCTGTAATATGGAGGGCAGCTCAGCATGTCTCCCACATAGTCTGTAATATGGAGGGCAGTTCTCAGCATGTCTCCCACATAGTCTGCAATATGGAGGCAGCTCTCAGCATGTCTCCCACATAGTCTGTAATATGGAGGGCAGCTCTCAGCATGTCTCCCACATAGTCTGTAATATGGAGGGCAGCTCTCAGCATGTCTCCCACATAGTCTGTAATGTGGAGGGCAGCTCTCAGGATTTCTTCTACAGTCTCTCAATGGAGGGCAGCTCTCAGCATGTCTCTATTCTGTAATATGGAGGGCAGCATGTCTCCCACATAGTCTGTAATATGGAGGGCAGCTCTCAGCATGTCTCCCACATAGTCTGTAATATGGAGGGCAGCTCTCAGCATGTCTCCCACATAGTCTGTAATATGGAGGGCAGCTCTCAGCATGTCTCCCACATAGTCTGTAATATGGAGGGCAGCTCTCAGCATGTCTCCCACATAGTCTGTAATATGGAGGGCAGTTCTCAGCATGTCTCCCACATAGTCTGTAATATGGAGGGCAGCTCTCAGCATGTCTCCCACATAGTCTCCAATATGGAGGGCAGCTCTCAGCATGTCTCCCACATAGTCTGTAATATGGAGGGCAGCTCTCAGCATGTCTCCCACATAGTCTGTAATGTGGAGGGCAGCTCCCAGGATTTCTTCTACAGTCTCCAATTCGGAGGGCAGCTCTCAGCATGTCTCCAACATAGTCTGTAATATGGAGGGCAGCTCTCAGCATGTCTCCCACATAGTCTGTAATATGGAAGGCAGCTCTCAGCATGTCTCCACATAGTCTGTAATATGGAGGGCAGCTCTCAGCATGTCTCCCACATAGTCTGTAATATGGAGGGCAGCTCTCAGCATGTCTCCCACATAGTCTGTAATGTGGAGGGCAGCTCTCAGGATTCTTCTACAGTCTCCAATTCGGAGGGCAGCTCTCAGCATGTCTCCAACATAGTCTGTAATATGGAGGGCAGCTCTCAGCATGTCTCCCACATAGTCTGTAATATGGAGGGCAGCTCTCAGCATGTCTCCCACATAGTCTGTAATATGGAGGGCAGCTCTCAGCATGTCTCCCACATAATATGGAGGGCAGCTCTCAGCATGTCTCCCACATAGTCTGGAATATGGAGGGCAGCTCTCAGCATGTCTCCCACATAGTCTGTAATGTGGAGGGCAGCTCTCAGGATTTCTTCTACAGTCTCCAATTCGGAGGGCAGCTCTCAGCATGTCTCCAACATAGTCTGTAATATGGAGGGCAGCTCTCAGCATGTCTCCCACATAGTCTGTAATATGGAGGGCAGCTCTCAGCATGTCTCCCACATAGTCTGTAATATGGAGGGCAGCTCTCAGCATGTCTCCCACATAGTCTGTAATATGGAGGGCAGCTCTCAGCATGTCTCCCACATAGTCTGTAATATGGAGGGCAGCTCTCAGCATGTCTCCCACATTGTCTGGAATATGGAGGGCAGCTCTCAGCATGTCTCCCACATAGTCTGTAATATGGAGGGCAGCTCTCAGCATGTCTTCCACACAGTCTCCAATATGGAGGGCAGCTCTCAGCATGTCTCCCACGTAGTCTGTAATATGGAGGGCAGCTCTCAGCATGTCTCCCACATCGTCTGTAATATGGAGGGCAGCTCTCAGCATGTCTCCCACATAGTCTGTAATATGGAGGGCAGCTCTCAGCATGTCTCCCACATAGTCTGTAATATGGAGGGCTCTCAGCATGTCTCCCACATCTGTAATATGGAGGGCAGCTCTCAGCATGTCTCCCACATTGTCTGGAATATGGAGGGCAGCTCTCAGCATGTCTCCCATATAGTCTGTAATAAGAAGGGCAGCTCTCAGCATGTCTCCCACATAGTCTGGAAATTGGAGGGCAGATCTCAGCATGTCTCCCACATAGTCTCCAATATGGAGGGCAGCTCTCAGCATGTCTCCCACATAGTCTGTAATATGGAGGGCAGCTCTCAGCATGTCTCCCACATAGTCTGTAATATGGAGGGCAGCTTTCAGCATGTCTCCCACATAGTCTGTATGTCTCCCATTGTCTGGAATATGGATGGCAGCTCTCAGCATGTCTCCCACGTAGTCTGTAATATGGAGGGCAGCTCTCAGCATGTCTCCCACACAGTCTCCAATATGGAGGGCAGCTCTCAGCATGTCTCCCACATAGTCTGTAATATGGAGGGCAGCTCTCAGCATGTCTCCCACATAGTCTGTAATGTGGAGGGCAGCTCCCAGGATTTCTTCTACAGTCTCCAATTCGGAGGGCAGCTCTCAGCATGTCTCCAACATAGTCTGTAATATGGAGGGCAGCTCTCAGCATGTCTCCCAGTCTGTAATGTCTGTCTCCACATAGTCTGTAATATGGAGGGCAGCTCTCAGCATGTCTCCCACATAGTCTGTAATATGGAGGGCAGCTCTCAGCATGTCTCCCACATTGTCTGGAATATGGAGGGCACCTCTCAGCATGTCTCCCACATTGTCTGGAATATGGAGGGCAGCTCTCAGCATGTCTCCCATATAGTCTGTAATAAGAAGGGCAGCTCTCAGCATGTCTCCCACATAGTCTGGAAATTGGAGGGCAGATCTCAGCATGTCTCCCACATAGTCTGTAATATGGAGGGCAGCTCTCAGCATGTCTCCCACATAGTCTGTAATATGGAGGGCAGCTCTCAGCATGTCTCCCACATAGTCTGTAATATGGAGGGCAGCTTTCAGCATGTCTCCCACATTGTCTGGAATATGGATGGCAGCTCTCAGCATGTCTCCCACGTAGTCTGTAATATGGAGGGCAGCTCTCAGCATGTCTCCCACAGTCTCCAATATGGAGGGCAGCTCTGTCTCCCACATAGTCTGTAATATGGAGGGCAGCTCTCAGCATGTCTCCCACATAGTCTGTAATGTGGAGGGCAGCTCCCAGGATTTCTTCTACAGTCTCCAATTCGGAGGGCAGCTCTCAGCATGTCTCCAACATAGTCTGTAATATGGAGGGCAGCTCTCAGCATGTCTCCCACATAGTCTGTAATATGGAGGGCAGCTCTCAGCATGTCTCCAACATAGTCTGTAATATGGAGGGCAGCTCTCAGCATGTCTCCCACATAGTCTGTAATATGGAGGGCAGCTCTCAGCATGTCTCCCACATAGTCTGTAATGTACAGTCTCCAATTCGGAGGGCAGCTCTCAGCATGTCTCCCACATAGTCTGTAATATGGAGGGCAGCTTTCAGCATGTCTCCCACATTGTCTGGAATATGGAGGGCAGCTCTCAGCATGTCTCCCACGTAGTGTGTAATATGGAGGGCAGCTCTCAGCATGTCTCCCACACAGTCTCCAATATGGAGGGCAGCTCTCAGCATGTCTCCCACATAGTCTGTAATATGGAGGGCAGCTCTCAGCATGTCTCCCACATAGTCTGTAATATGGAGGGGGCAGCTGTCTCCCACATAGTCTGTAATATGGAGGGCAGCTCTCAGCATGTCTCCCACATAGTCTGTAATGAGAAGGGCAGCTCTCAGCATGTCTCCCACATAGTCTGGAATATGGAGGGCAGCTCTCAGCATGTCTCCCACATAGTCTGTAATGTGGAGGGCAGCTCTCAGCATGTCTCCCACATAGTCTGCAATATGGAGTGCAGCTCTCAGCATGTCTCCCACATAGCTGTAATATGGAGGGCAGCTCTCAGCATGTCTCCCACATAGTCTCCAATATGGAGGGCAGCTCTCAGCATGTCTCCCACATAGTCTGGAAATTGGAGGGCAGATCTCAGCATGTCTCCCACACAGTCTCCAATATGGAGGGCAGCTCTCAGCATGTCTACCACACAGTCTCCAATTTTCAGGGCAGCTCTCAGCATGTCTCCCACATAGTCTGTAATATGGAGGGCAGTTCTCAGCATGTCTCCCCCATAGTCTGTAATGTGGAGGGCAGCTCTCAGGATTTCTTCTACAGTCTCCAATTCGGAGGGCAGCTCTCAGCATGTCTCCAACATAGTCTGTAATATGGAGGGCAGCTCTCAGCATGTCTCCCACATAGTCTGTAATATGGAGGGCAGCTCTCAGCATGTCTCCCACATAGTCTGTAATATGGAGGGCAGCTCTGTCTCCCAATTGTCTGGAATATGGAGGGCAGCTCTCAGCATGTCTCCCACATAGTCTGTAATATGGAGGGCAGCTCTCAGCATGTCTCCCACACAGTCTCCAATATGGAGGGCAGCTCTCAGCATGTCTCCCACATAGTCTGTAATATGGAGGGCAGCTCTCAGCATGTCTCCCACATAGTCTGTAATGTGGAGGGCAGCTCCCAGGATTTCTTCTACAGTCTCCAATTCGGAGGGCAGCTCTCAGCATGTCTCCAACATAGTCTGTAATATGGAGGGCAGCTCTCAGCATGTCTCCCACATAGTCTGTAATATGGAGGGCAGCTCTCAGCATGTCTCCAACATAGTCTGTAATATGGAGGGCAGCTCTCAGCATGTCTCCCACATAGTCTGTAATATGGAGGGCAGCTCTCAGCATGTCTCCCACATAGTCTGTAATGTGGAGGGCAGCTCTCAGGATTTCTTCTACAGTCTCCAATTCGGAGGGCAGCTCTCAGCATGTCTCCCACATAGTCTGTAATATGGAGGGCAGCTTTCAGCATGTCTCCCACATTGTCTGGAATATGGAGGGCAGCTCTCAGCATGTCTCCCACGTAGTCTGTAATATGGAGGGCAGCTCTCAGCATGTCTCCCACACAGTCTCCAATATGGAGGGCAGCTCTCAGCATGTCTCCCACATAGTCTGTAATATGGAGGGCAGCTCTCAGCATGTCTCCCACATAGTCTGTAATGTGGAGGGCAGCTCTTTCTTCTACAGTCTCCATGGAGGGCAGCTCTCAGCATGTCTCCAACATAGTCTGTAATATGGAGGGCAGCTCTCAGCATGTCTCCCACATAGTCTGTAATATGGAGGGCAGCTCTCAGCATGTCTCCCACATAGTCTGTAATATGGAGGGCAGCTCTCAGCATGTCTCCCACATAGTCTGTAATATGGAGGGCAGCTCAGCTTCTCAGTCATGTCTCAGCATGTCTCCATAGTCTGTAATATGGAGGGCAGCTCTCAGCATGTCTCCCACATAGTCTGTAATATGGAGGGCAGCTCTCAGCATGTCTCCCACATAGTCTGTAATATGGAGGGCAGCTCTCAGCATGTCTCCCACATAGTCTGTAATATGGAGGGCAGCTCTCAGCATGTCTCCCACATAGTCTGTAATATGGAGGGCAGCTCAGCATGTCTCCCACATAGTCTGGAATATGGAGGGCAGCTCTCAGCATGTCTCCCACATAGTCTGTAATATGGAGGGC
This sequence comes from Oncorhynchus nerka, assembly GCF_034236695.1. Classification (NCBI taxonomy): domain Eukaryota; kingdom Metazoa; phylum Chordata; class Actinopteri; order Salmoniformes; family Salmonidae; genus Oncorhynchus; species Oncorhynchus nerka. Next base: position 19,465,939 of record NC_088414.1, on the reverse strand, counting down.
AGCTCTCAGCATGTCTCCCACATAGTCTGTAATATGGAGGGCAGCTCTCAGCATGTCTCCCACATAGTCTGTAATGTGGAGGGCAGCTCTCAGCAGGATTTCTTCTACAGTCTCCAATATGGAGGGCAGCTCTCAGCATGTCTCCAGCTCTCAGCATAGTAGTCTGTAATATGGAGGGCAGCTCTCAGCATGTCTCCCACATAGTCTGTAATATGGAGGGCAGCTCTCAGCATGTCTCCCACATAGTCTGTAATATGGAGGGCAGCTCTTCAGCATGTCTCCCACATAGTCTGGAATATGGATGCATGTCTCCCACATAGTCTGTAATATGGAGGGCAGCTCTCAGCATGTCTCCCACACAGTCTCCAATATTCAGGGCAGCTCTCAGCATGTCTCCCACATAGTCTGTAATATGGAGGGCAGCTCTCAGCATGTCTCCCACATAGTCTGTAATGTGGAGGGCAGCTCTCAGGATTTCTTCCACAGTCTCCAATTCGGAGGGCAGCTCTCAGCATGTCTCCAACATAGTCTGTAATATGGAGGGCAGCTCTCAGCATGTCTCCCACATAGTCTGTAATATGGAGGGCAGCTCTCAGCATGTCTCCCACATAGTCTGTAATATGGAGGGCAGCTCTCAGCATGTCTCCCACATAGTCTGTAATATGGAGGGCAGCTCTCAGCATGTCTCCCACATAGTCTGTAATGTGGAGGGCAGCTCTCAGCATTTCTTCCACAGTCTCCAATATGGAGGGCAGCTCTCAGCATGTCTCCAACATAGTCTGTAATATGGAGGGCAGCTCTCAGCATGTCTCCCACATAGTCTGTAATATGGAGGGCAGCTCTCAGCATGTCTCCCACATAGTCTGTAATATGGAGGGCAGCTCTCAGCATGTCTCCCACATAGTCTGTAATATGGAGGGCAGCTCTCAGCATGTCTCCCACATAGTCTGTAATATGGAGGGCAGCTCTCAGCATGTCTCCCACATTGTCTGGAATATGGATGGCAGCTCTCAGCATGTCTCCCACGTAGTCTGTAATATGGAGGGCAGCTCTCAGCATGTCTCCCACATAGTCTGTAATATGGAGGGCAGCTCTCAGCATGTCTCCCACATAGTCTGTAATGTGGAGGGCAGCTCCCAGGATTTCTTCTAGTCTCCATGGAGGGCAGCTCTCAGCATGTCTCCACATAGTCTGTAATATGGAGGGCAGCTCTCAGCATGTCTCCCACATAGTCTGTAATATGGAGGGCAGCTCTCAGCATGTCTCCCACATAGTCTGTAATATGGAGGGCAGCTCTCAGCATGTCTCCCACATAGTCTGTAATATGGAGGGCAGCTCTCAGCATGTCTCCCACATAGTCTGTAATGTGGAGGGCAGCTCTCAGGATTTCTTCTACAGTCTCCAGTAATATGGAGGGCAGCTCTCAGCATGTCTCCCACATAGTCTGTAATATGGAGGGCAGCTTTCAGCATGTCTCCCACATTGTCTGGAATATGGAGGGCAGCTCTCAGCATGTCTCCCACATAGTCTGTAATATGGAGGGCAGCTCTCAGCATGTCTCCCACATAGTCTGTAATATGGAGGGCAGCTCTCAGCATGTCTCCCACATAGTCTGTAATGGGAAGGGCAGCTCTCAGCATGTCTCCCACATAGTCTGTAATATGGAGGGCAGCTCTCAGCATGTCTCCCACATAGTCTCCAATATGGAGGGCAGCTCTCAGCATGTCTCCCACATAGTCTGTAATATGGAGGGCAGCTCTCAGCATGTCTCCCACATAGTCTGTAATATGGAGGGCAGCTCCAATCAGGGCATCTCAGCATGTCTCCCACATAGTCTGTAATATGGAGGGCAGCTCTCAGCATGTCTCCCCATAGTCTGTAATGTGGAGGGCAGCTCTCAGTTTCTTCCACAGTCTCCAATTCGGAGGGCAGCTCTCAGCATGTCTCCAACATAGTCTGTAATATGGAGGGCAGCTCTCAGCATGTCTCCCACATAGTCTGTAATATGGAGGGCAGCTCTCAGCATGTCTCCCACATAGTCTGTAATATGGAGGGCAGCTCTCAGCATGTCTCCCACATAGTCTGTAATGTCTCTCAGCATGTCTCCCACATAGCTGTAATATGGAGGGCAGCTCTCAGCATGTCTCCCACATAGTCTCCAATATGGAGGGCAGCTCTCAGCATGTCTCCCACATAGTCTGTAATATGGAGGGCAGCTCTCAGCATGTCTCCCATAGTCTGTAATAGGGCAGCTCTCTGTCTCCCAATAGTCTGGAGGGCAGCTCTCATGTCTCCCACATAGTCTGTAATATGGAGGGCAGCTGGTCTCCCAGTCTGGAAATTGGAGGGCAGCTCTCAGCATGTCTCCACATAGTCTGTATGTCTCAGCATGTCTCCCACATAGTCTGTAATTTTCAGGGCAGCTCTCAGCATGTCTCCCACATAGTCTGTAATATGGAGGGCAGTTCTCAGCATGTCTCCCCCATAGTCTGTAATGTGGAGGGCAGCTCTCAGGATTTCTTCTACAGTCTCCAATTCGGAGGGCAGCTCTCAGCATGTCTCCAACATAGTCTGTAATATGGAGGGCAGCTCTCAGCATGTCTCCCACATAGTCTGTAATATGGAGGGCAGCTCTCAGCATGTCTCCCACATAGTCTGTAATATGGAGGGCAGCTTTCAGCATGTCTCCCACATTGTCTGGAATATGGAGGGCAGCTCTCAGCATGTCTCCCACGTAGTGTGTAATATGGAGGGCAGCTCTCAGCATGTCTCCCACACAGTCTCCAATATGGAGGGCAGCTCTCAGCATGTCTCCCACATAGTCTGTAATATGAGGGGCAGCTCTCAGCATGTCTCCCACATAGTCTGTAATATGGAGGGCAGCTCTCAGCATGTCTCCCACATAGTCTGTAATATGGAGGGCAGCTCTCAGCATGTCTCCCACATAGTCTGTAATATGGAGGGCAGCTCTCAGCATGTCTCCCACATAGTCTGTAATATGGAGGGCAGCTCTCAGCATGTCTCCCACATAGTCTGTAATATGGAGGGCAGCTCTCAGCATGTCTCCCACATAGTCTGTAATATGGAGGGCAGCTCTCAGCATGTCTCCCACATAGTCTGTAATATGGATGGCAGTTCTCAGCATGTCTCCCACATAGTCTGTAATGTGGAGGGCAGCTCCCAGGATGTCTTCTACATAGTCTGGAATATGGAGGGCAGCTCTCAGCATGTCTCCCACATAGTCTGTAATGTGGAGGGCAGCTCTCAGCATTTCTTCTAGTCTCCAATGTCTCCCACATAGAGGGGGCAGCAGCTCTCAGTGTCTCCAACATAGTCTGTAATATGGAGGGCAGCTCTCAGCATGTCTCCCACATAGTCTGTAATATGGAAGGCAGCTCTCAGCATGTCTCCCACATAGTCTGTAATATGGAGGGCAGCTCTCAGCATGTCTCCCACATAGTCTGTAATATGGAGGGCAGCTCTCAGCATGTCTCCCACATAGTCTGTAATGTGGAGGGCAGCTCTCAGGATTTCTTCTACAGTCTCCAATATGGAGGGCAGCTCTCAGCATGTCTCCCACATAGTCTGTAATATGGAGGGCAGCTCTCAGCATGTCTCCCACATAGTCTGTAATATGGAGGGCAGCTCTCAGCATGTCTCCCACATAGTCTGTAATATGGAGGGCAGCTCTCAGCATGTCTCCCACATAGTCTGTAATATGGAGGGCAGCTCTCAGCATGTCTCCCACATAGTCTGTAATATGGAGGGCAGCTCTCAGCATGTCTCCCACATAGTCTGTAATATGGAGGGCAGCTCTCAGCATGTCTCCCCCATAGTCTGTAATATGGAGGGCAGCTCTCAGCATGTCTCCCACATAGTCTGCAATATGGAGTGCAGCTCTCAGCATGTCTCCCACATAGCTGTAATATGGAGGGCAGCTCTCAGCATGTCTCCCACATAGTCTCCAATATGGAGGGCAGCTCTCAGCATGTCTCCCACATAGTCTGCAATATGGAGGGCAGCTCTCAGCATGTCTCCCACACAGTCTCCAATATGGAGGGCAGCTCTCAGCATGTCTACCACACAGTCTCCAATTTTCAGGGCAGCTCTCAGCATGTCTCCCACATAGTCTGTAATATGGAGGGCAGTTCTCAGCATGTCTCCCCCATAGTCTGTAATGTGGAGGGCAGCTCTCAGGATTTCTTCTACAGTCTCCAATTCGGAGGGCAGCTCTCAGCATGTCTCCAACATAGTCTGTAATATGGAGGGCAGCTCTCAGCATGTCTCCCACATAGTCTGTAATATGGAGGGCAGCTCTCAGCATGTCTCCCACATAGTCTGTAATATGGAGGGCAGCTTTCAGCATGTCTCCCACATTGTCTGGAATATGGATGGCAGCTCTCAGCATGTCTCCCACGTAGTCTGTAATATGGAGGGCAGCTCTCAGCATGTCTCCCACACAGTCTCCAATATGGAGGGCAGCTCTCAGCATGTCTCCCACATAGTCTGTAATATGGAGGGCAGCTCTCAGCATGTCTCCCACATAGTCTGTAATATGGAGGGCAGCTCTCAGCATGTCTCCCACATAGTCTGTAATATGGAGGGCAGCTCTCAGCATGTCTCCCACATAGTCTGTAATGGGCAGCTCTCAGGTCTCCCAGCTCTCAGCATGTCTCCCACATAGTCTCAATATGGAGGGCAGCTCTCAGCTCTCAGTCTCCAATTTTCAGGGCAGCTCTCAGCATGTCTCCCACATAGTCTGTAATATGGAGGGCAGTTCTCAGCATGTCTCCCCCATAGTCTGTAATGTGGAGGGCAGCTCTCAGGATTTCTTCTACAGTCTCCAATTCGGAGGGCAGCTCTCAGCATGTCTCCAACATAGTCTGTAATATGGAGGGCAGCTCTCAGCATGTCTCCCACATAGTCTGTAATATGGAGGGCAGCTCTCAGCATGTCTCCCACATAGTCTGTAATATGGAGGGCAGCTCAGCATGTCTCCCACATAGTCTGGAATATGGAGGGCAGCTCTCAGCATGTCTCCCACGTAGTCTGTAATATGGAGGGCAGCTCTCAGCATGTCTCCCACAGTCTCCAATATGGAGGGCAGCTCTCAGCATGTCTCCCACATAGTCTGTAATATGGAGGGCAGCTCTCAGTGTCTCCCACATAGTCTGTAATATGGAGGGCAGCTCTCAGTGTCTCCCACATAGTCTGTAATATGGAGGGCAGCTCTCAGCATGTCTCCCACATAGTCTGTAATATGGAGGGCAGCTCTCAGCATGTCTCCCACATAGTCTGTAATATGGAGGGCAGCTCTCAGCATGTCTCCCACACAGTCTCCAATATGTCTCAGCATGTCTCCCACATAGTCTGTAATATGGAGGGCAGCTCTCAGCATGTCTCCCACATAGTCTGTAATATGGAGGGCAGCTCTCAGCATGTCTCCCACATAGTCTGTAATGTGGAGGGCAGCTCCCAGGATTTCTTCTACAGTCTCCAATTCGGAGGGCAGCTCTCAGCATGTCTCCAACATAGTCTGTAATATGGAGGGCAGCTCTCAGCATGTCTCCCACATAGTCTGTAATATGGAGGGCAGCTCTCAGCATGTCTCCCACATAGTCTGTAATATGGAGGGCAGCTCTCAGCATGTCTCCCACATAGTCTGTAATATGGAGGGCAGCTCTCAGCATGTCTCCCACATAGTCTGTAATGTGGAGGGCAGCTCTCAGCATGTCTCCAATTCGGAGGGCATAGTCTCCCAATAGTCTGTAATATGGAGGGCAGCTCTCAGCATGTCTCCCACATAGTCTGTAATATGGAGGGCAGCTCTCAGCATGTCTCCCAGTCTGTAATATGGAGGGCAGCTCTCAGCATGTCTCCCACATAGTCTCCAATATGGAGGGCAGCTCTCAGCATGTCTCCCACAGTCTGTAATATGGAGGGCAGCTCTCAGCATGTCTCCCACATAGTCTGTAATATGGAGGGCAGCTCTCAGCATGTCTCCCACATAGTCTGTAATATGGAGGGCAGCTCTCAGCATGTCTCCCACATAGTCTGTAATATGGAGGGCAGCTCTCAGCATGTCTCCCACATAGTCTCCAATATGGAGGGCAGCTCTCAGCATGTCTCCCACATAGTCTGTAATATGGAGGGCAGCTCTCAGCATGTCTCCCACATAGTCTGTAATATGGAGGGCAGCTCTCAGCATGTCTCCCACATAGTCTGTAATGTGGAGGGCAGCTCTCAGGATTTCTTCTACAGTCTCCAATTCGGAGGGCAGCTCTCAGCATGTCTCCAACATAGTCTGTAATATGGAGGGCAGCTCTCAGCATGTCTCCCACATAGTCTGTAATATGGAGGGCAGCTCTCAGCATGTCTCCCACATAGTCTGTAATATGGAGGGCAGCTCTCAGCATGTCTCCCACATAGTCTGTAATATGGAGGGCAGCTCTCAGCATGTCTCCCACATAGTCTGTAATGTGGAGGGCAGCTCTCAGGATGTCTTCCACAGTCTCCAATTCGGAGGGCAGCTCTCAGCATGTCTCCCACATAGTATGTAATATGGAGGGCAGCTCTCGGCATGTCTCCCACATAGTCTGTAATGAGAAGGGCAGCTCTCAGCATGTCTCCCACATAGTCTGTAATATGGAGGGCAGCTCTCAGCATGTCTCCCACACAGTCTCCAATATGGAGGGCAGCTCTCAGCATGTCTCCCACATAGTCTGTAATATGGAGGGCAGCTCTCAGCATGTCTCCCACATAGTCTGTAATATGGAGGGCAGCTCTCAGCATGTCTCCCACATAGTCTGTAATATGGAGGGCAGCTCTCAGCATGTCTCCCACATAGTCTGTAATATGGAGGGCAGCTCTCAGCATGTCTCCCACATAGTCTGTAATATGGAGGGCAGCTCTCAGCATGTCTACCACACAGTCTCCAATTTTCAGGGCAGCTCTCAGCATGTCTCCCACATAGTCTGTAATATGGAGGGCAGTTCTCAGCATGTCTCCCCCATAGTCTGTAATGTGGAGGGCAGCTCTCAGGATTTCTTCTACAGTCTCCAATGTCTCAGCATGTCTCCAACATAGTCTGTAATATGGAGGGCAGCTCTCAGCATGTCTCCCACATAGTCTGTAATATGGAGGGCAGCTCTCAGCATGTCTCCCACATAGTCTGTAATATGGAGGGCAGCTTTCAGCATGTCTCCCACATTGTCTGGAATATGGATGGCAGCTCTCAGCATGTCTCCCACATAGTCTGTAATATGGAGGGCAGCTCTCAGCATGTCTCCCACACAGTCTCCAATATGGAGGGCAGCTCTCAGCATGTCTCCCACATAGTCTGTAATATGGAGGGCAGCTCTCAGCATGTCTCCCACATAGTCTGTAATGTGGAGGGCAGCTCCCAGGATTTCTTCTACAGTCTCCAATTCGGAGGGCAGCTCTCAGCATGTCTCCAACATAGTCTGTAATATGGAGGGCAGCTCTCAGCATGTCTCCCACATAGTCTGTAATATGGAGGGCAGCTCTCAGCATGTCTCCAACATAGTCTGTAATATGGAGGGCAGCTCTCAGCATGTCTCCCACATAGTCTGTAATATGGAGGGCAGCTCTCAGCATGTCTCCCACATAGTCTGTAATGTGGAGGGCAGCTCTCAGCATGTCTCCCACTCCATAGTCTCAGCATGTCTCCCAATAGTCTGTAATGGAGGGCAGCTCTCAGCATGTCTCCCACATAGTCTGTAATATGGAGGGCAGCTCTCAGCATGTCTCCCACGTAGTCTGTAATATGGAGGGCAGCTCTCAGCATGTCTCCCACACAGTCTCCAATATGGAGGGCAGCTCTCAGCATGTCTCCCACATAGTCTGTAATATGGAGGGCAGCTCTCAGCATGTCTCCCACATAGTCTGTAATGTGGAGGGCAGCTCCCAGGATTTCTTCTACAGTCTCCAATTCGGAGGGCAGCTCTCAGCATGTCTCCAACATAGTCTGTAATATGGAGGGCAGCTCTCAGCATGTCTCCCACATAGTCTGTAATATGGAGGGCAGCTCTCAGCATGTCTCCATAGTCTGTAATATGGAGGGCAGCTCTCAGTGTCTCCCACATAGTGTAATATGGAGGGCAGCTCTCAGCATGTCTCCCACATAGTCTGTAATGTGGAGGGCTCTCAATGTCTCCCACAGTGGAGGGCAGCTCTCAGCATGTCTCCCACATAGTCTGTAATATGGAGGGCAGCTCTCAGCATGTCTCCCACATAGTCTGTAATATGGAGGGCAGCTCTCAGCATGTCTCCCATAGTCTGTAATATGGAGGGCAGCTCTCAGCATGTCTCCCACATAGTCTGTAATATGGAGGGCAGCTCTCAGCATGTCTCCCACATAGTCTGTAATATGGAGGGCAGCTCTCAGCATGTCTCCCACATAGTCTGTAATGTGGAGGGCAGCTCCCAGGATTTCTTCTACAGTCTCCAATATGGAGGGCAGCTCTCAGCATGTCTCCAACATAGTCTGTAATATGGAGGGCAATATGTCTCCCACATAGTCTGTAATATGGAAGGCAGCTCTCAGCATGTCTCCAACATAGTCTGTAATATGGAGGGCAGCTCTCAGCATGTCTCCCACATAGTCTGTAATATGGAGGGCAGCTCTCAGCATGTCTCCCACATAGTCTGTAATGTGGAGGGCAGCTCTCAGGATTTCTTCTCAGTCTCATGTCTCTCAGCATGTCTCCCACATAGTCTGTAATATGGAGGGCAGCTCTCAGCATGTCTCCCACATAGTCTGTAATGTGGAGGGCTCTCAGCATGTCTCCCACGTAGTCTGTAATATGGAGGGCAGCTCTCAGCATGTCTCCCACACAGTCTCCAATATGGAGGGCAGCTCTCAGCATGTCTCCCACATAGTCTGTAATATGGAGGGCAGCTCTCAGCATGTCTCCCACATAGTCTGTAATATGGAGGGCAGCTCTCAGCATGTCTCCCAATATAGTCTGTAATGTCTCCCATGGAGGGCAGCTCTCAGCATGTCTCCCACATAGTCTGTAATATGGAGGGCAGCTCAGCATGTCTCCCAGTCTGTAATGGAGGGCTCCAGCATGTCTCCCACATAGTCTGTAATATGGAGGGCAGCTCTCAGCATGTCTCCCACATAGTCTCCAATATGGAGGGCAGCTCTGTGTCTCCCAATAGTCTGTAATATGGAGGGCAGCTCTCAGCATGTCTCCCACATAGTCTGTAATGTGGAGGGCAGCTCTCAGGATTTCTTCTACAGTCTCCAATTGGAGGGCAGCTCTCAGCATGTCTCCAACATAGTCTGTAATATGGAGGGCAGCTCTCAGCATGTCTCCCACATAGTCTGTAATATGGAGGCAGCTCTCAGCATGTCTCCACATAGTCTGTAATATGGAGGGCAGCTCTCAGCATGTCTCCCACATAGTCTGTAATATGGAGGGCAGCTCTCAGCATGTCTCCCACATAGTCTGTAATGTGGAGGGCAGCTCTCAGCATGTCTCTTCCACAGTCTCCAATATGGAGGGCAGCTCTCAGCATGTCTCCCACATAGTCTGTAATATGGAGGGCAGCTCTCAGCATGTCTCCCATAGTCTGTAATATGGACAGCTCTCAGCATGTCTCCCACATAGTCTGTAATATGGAGGGCAGCTCTCAGCATGTCTCCCACATAGTCTGTAATATGGAGGGCAGCTCTCAGCATGTCTCCCACATAGTCTGTAATATGGATGGAGGGCAGCTCTCAGCATGTCTCCCACATAGTCTGTAATATGGAGGGCAGCTCTCAGCATGTCTCCCACATAGTCTGTAATATGGAGGGCAGCTCTCAGCATGTCTCCCACATAGTCTGGACATAGTCTGTAATATGGAGGGCAGCTCTCAGCATGTCTCCCACATAGTCTGTAATGTGGAGGGCAGCTCTCAGGATTTCTTCTACAGTCTCCAATTCTGGAGGGCAGCTCTCAGCATGTCTCCCACATAGTCTGTAATATGGAGGGCAGCTCTCAGCATGTCTCCCACATAGTCTGTAATATGGAGGGCAGCTCTCAGCATGTCTCCCACATAGTCTGTAATATGGAGGGCAGCTCTCAGCATGTCTCCCACATAGTCTGTAATATGGAGGGCAGCTCTCAGCATGTCTCCCACATAGTCTGTAATGTGGAGTCTCAGGATTTCTTCCACAGTCTCCAATTGGAGGGCAGCTCTCAGCATGTCTCCCACATAGTCTGTAATATGGAGAGCTTTCAGGTCTCCCACATAGTCTGTAGCAGCTCTCAGCATGTCTCCCACATAGTCTGTAATATGGAGGGCAGCTCTCAGTGTCTCAGCATGTCTCCACATAGTCTGTAATATGGAGGGCAGTCTCAGCAATATGGAGGGCAGCTCTCAGCATGTCTCCCACATAGTCTGTAATATGGAGGGCAGCTCTCAGCATGTCTCCCACATAGTCTGTAATATGGAGGGCAGCTCTCAGCATGTCTCCCACATAGTCTGTAATATGGAGGGCAGCTCTCAGCATGTCTCCCACATAGTCTGTAATATGGAGGGCAGCTCTCAGCATGTCTCCCACATAGTCTGTAATATGGAGGGCAGCTCTCAGCATGTCTCCCACATAGTCTGTAATATGGAGGGCAGCTCTCAGCATGTCTCCCACATAGTCTGTAATATGGAGGGCAGCTCTCAGCATGTGTCTCTCAGCATGTCTCCCACAGCTCTCAGTGTCTCCCAATAGTCTGGAGGGCAGCTCTCAGCATGTCTCCCACATAGTCTGTAATGTGGAGGGCAGCTCTCAGGATTTCTTCTACAGTCTCCAATTCGGAGGGCAGCTCTCAGCATGTCTCCACATAGTCTGTAATATGGAGGGCAGCTCTCAGCATGTCTCCCACATAGTCTGTAATATGGAGGGCAGCTCTCAGCATGTCTCCCACATAGTCTGTAATGTGGAGGGCAGCTCTCAGCATGTCTCCCACATAGTCTGTAATATGGAGGGCAGCTCTCAGCATGTCTCCCACATAGTCTGTAATGTGGAGGGCAGCTCTCAGGATTTCTTCCCAGTCTCCAATTCGGAGGGCAGCTCTCAGCATGTCTCCCACATAGTCTGTAATATGGAGGGCAGCTCTCAGCATGTCTCCCAGCTAGTCTGTAATATGGAGGGCAGCTCTCAGCATGTCTCCCACATAGTCTGTAATATGGAGGGCAGCTCTCAGCATGTCTCCCACATAGTCTGTAATATGGAGGGCAGCTCTCAGCATGTCTCCCACATAGTCTGTAATATGGAGGGCAGCTCTCAGCATGTCTCCCACATAGTCTGTAATATGGAGGGCAGCTCTCAGCATGTCTCCCACATAGTCTGTAATATGGAGGGCAGCTCTCAGCATGTCTCCCACATAGTCTGTAATATGGAGGGCAGCTCTCAGCATGTCTCCCACATAGTCTGTAATGTGGAGGGCAGCTCTCAGGATTTCTTCCACAGTCTCCAATTCGGAGGGCAGCTCTCAGCATGTCTCCAACATAGTCTGTAATATGGAGGGCAGCTCTCAGCATGTCTCTGTAATGTGGAGGGCAGCTCTCAGCATGTCTCCCACATAGTCTGTAATATGGAGGGCAGCTCTCAGCATGTCTCCCACATAGTCTGTAATATGGAGGGCAGCTCTCAGCATGTCTCCCACATAGTCTGTAATATGGAGGGCAGCTCTCAGCATGTCTCCCACATAGTCTGTAATATGGAGGGCAGCTCTCAGCATGTCTCCCCCATAGTCTGTAATGTGGAGGGCAGCTCTCAGCATGTCTCCCACATAGTCTGCAATATGGAGTGCAGCTCTCAGCATGTCTCCCACATAGTCTGTAATATGGAGGGCAGCTCTCAGCATGTCTCCCACATAGTCTGTAATATGGAGGGCAGCTCTCAGCATGTCTCCCACATAGTCTGGAATATGGAGGGCAGCTCTCAGCATGTCTCCCACATAGTCTGTAATATGGAGGGCAGCTCTCAGCATGTCTCCCACAGTCTCCAATAGGGCAGCTCTCAGCATGTCTCCCAATAGTCTGTAATATGGAGGGCAGCTCTCAGCATGTCTCCCACATAGTCTGTAATGTGGAGGGCAGCTCTCAGGATTTCTTCTACAGTCTCCAATTCGGAGGGCAGCTCTCAGCATGTCTCCAACATAGTCTGTAATATGGAGGGCAGCTCTCAGCATGTCTCCCACATAGTCTGTAATATGGAGGGCAGCTCTCAGCATGTCTCCCACATAGTCTGTAATATGGAGGGCAGCTCTCAGCATGTCTCCCACATTGTCTGTAATATGGAGGGCAGCTCTCAGCATGTCTCCCACATAGTCTGTAATATGGAGGGCAGCTCTCAGCATGTCTCCCACATAGTCTGTAATATGGAGGGCAGCTCTCAGCATGTCTCCCACATAGTCTGTAATATGGAGGGCAGCTCTCAGCATGTCTCCCACATAGTCTGTAATGAGAAGGGCAGCTCTCAGCATGTCTCCCACATAGTCTGTAATATGGAGGGCAGCTCTCAGCATGTCTCCCACATAGTCTGTAATATGGAGGGCAGCTCTCAGCATGTCTCCCACATAGTCTGTAATATGGAGGGCAGCTCTCAGCATGTCTCCCACATAGTCTGTAATATGGAGGGCAGCTCTCAGCATGTCTCCCACATAGTCTCCAATAATATGGAGGGCAGCTCTCAGCATGTCTCCCACATAGTCTGTAATATGGAGGGCAGCTCTCAGCATGTCTCCCACATAGTCTGTAATATGGAGGGCAGCTCTCAGCATGTCTCCCACATAGTCTGTAATATGGAGGGCAGCTCTCAGCATGTCTCCCACATAGTCTGTAATATGGAGGGCAGCTCTCAGCATGTCTCCCACATAGTCTGTAATATGGAGGGCAGCTCTCAGCATGTCTCCCACATTGTCTGTAATATGGATGTCTGTCTCCCACATAGTCTGTAATATGGAGGGCAGCTCTCAGCATGTCTCCCACATAGTCTGTAATATGGAGGGCAGCTCTCAGCATGTCTCCCACATAGTCTGTAATATGGAGGGCAGCTCTCAGGATTTCTTCACAGTCTCCAATGGAGGGCAGCTCTCAGCATGTCTCCCACATAGTCTGTAATATGGAGGGCAGCTCTCAGCATGTCTCCCACATAGTCTGTAATATGGAGGGCAGCTCTCAGCATGTCTCCCACATAGTCTGTAATATGGAGGGCAGCTCTCAGCATGTCTCCCACATAGTCTGTAATATGGAGGGCAGCTCTCAGCATGTCTCCCACATAGTCTGTAATGTGGAGGGCCAGGATTTCTTCCACAGTCTCCAATATCTTCTCAGCATGTCTCCCACATAGTCTGTAATATGGAGGGCAGCTCTCAGCATGTCTCCCACATAGTCTGTAATATGGAGGGCAGCTCTCAGCATGTCTCCCACATAGTCTGTAATATGGAGGGCAGCTCTCAGCATGTCTCCCACATAGTCTGTAATATGGAGGGCAGCTCTCAGCATGTCTCCCACATAGTCTGTAATATGGAGGGCAGCTCTCAGCATGTCTCCCACATAGTCTCCAATATAGTCTGTCTCCCATATGGAGGGCAGCTCTCAGCATGTCTCCCACATAGTCTGTAATATGGAGGGCAGCTCTCAGCATGTCTCCCACATAGTCTGTAATGTGGAGGGCAGCTCTCAGGATTGTCTCCTACAGTCTGTAATATGGAGGGCAGCTCTCAGCATGTCTCCCACATAGTCTGTAATATGGAGGGCAGCTCTCAGCATGTCTCCCACATAGTCTGTAATATGGAGGGCAGCTCTCAGCATGTCTCCCACATAGTCTGTAATATGGAGGGCAGCTCTCAGCATGTCTCCCACATAGTCTGTAATATGGAGGGCAGCTCTCAGCATGTCTCCCACATAGTCTGTAATATGGAGGGCAGCTCTCAGCATGTCTCCCACATAGTCTGTAATATGGAGGGCAGCTCTCAGCATGTCTCCCACATAGTCTGTAATATGGAGGGCAGCTCTCAGCATGTCTCCAACATAGTCTGTAATATGGAGGGCAGCTCTCAGCATGTCTCCCACATAGTCTGTAATATGGAGGGCAGCTCTCAGCATGTCTCCCACATAGTCTGTAATATGGAGGGCAGCTCTCAGCATGTCTCCCACATAGTCTGTAATATGGAGGGCAGCTCTCAGCATGTCTCCCACATAGTCTGTAATGTGGAGGGCAGCTCTCAGGATTTCTTCTACAGTCTCCAATTCGGAGGGCAGCTCTCAGCATGTCTCCCACATAGTCTGTAATATGGAGGGCAGCTCCCAGCTCAGCATGTCTCCCACATAGTCTGTAATATGGAGGGCAGCTCTCATGTCTCCCACATAGTCTGTAATATGGAGGGCAGCTCTCAGCATGTCTCCCACATAGTCTGTAATGGAGGGCAGCTCTCAGCATGTCTCCAGCTCTCACATGTCTCCACATAGTCTCCAATATTCAGGGCAGCTCTCAGCATGTCTCCCACATAGTCTGTAATATGGAGGGCAGCTCTCAGCATGTCTCCCACATAGTCTGTAATGTGGAGGGCAGCTCTCAGCATGTCTTCCACAGTCTCCAATTCGGAGGGCAGCTCTGTCTCCCATAGTCTGTAATATGGAGGGCAGCTCTCAGCATGTCTCCCACATAGTCTCCAATATGGAGGGCAGCTCTCAGCATGTCTCCCACATAGTCTGTAATATGGAGGGCAGCTCTCAGCATGTCTCCCACATAGTCTGTAATATGGAGGGCAGCTCTCAGCATGTCTCCCACATAGTCTGTAATATGGAGGGCAGCTCTCAGCATGTCTCCCACATAGTCTGTAATATGGAGGGCAGCTCTCAGCATGTCTCCCACATAGTCTGTAATATGGAGGGCAGCTCTCACCATGTCTCCCACACAGTCTCCAATTTTCAGGGCAGCTCTCAGCATGTCTCCCACATAGTCTGTAATATGGAGGGCAGTTCTCAGCATGTCTCCCCATAGTCTGTAATGTGGAGGGCAGCTCTCAGGATTTCTTCCACAGTCTCCAATTCGGAGGGCAGCTCTCAGCATGTCTCCAACATAGTCTGTAATATGGAGGGCAGCTCTCAGCATGTCTCCCACATAGTCTGTAATATGGAGGGCAGCTCTCAGCATGTCTCCCACATAGTCTGTAATATGGAGGGCAGCTCTCAGCATGTCTCCCACATAGTCTGTAATATGGAGGGCAGCTCTCAGCATGTCTCCCACATAGTCTGTAATATGGAGGGCAGCTCTCAGCATGTCTCCCACATAGTCTCCAATATGGAGGGCAGCTCTCAGCATGTCTCCCACATAGTCTGTAATATGGAGGGCAGCTCTCAGCATGTCTCCCACATAGTCTGTAATGTGGAGGGCAGCTCAGGATGTCTCCAATTCAGGGCAGCTCTCAGCATGTCTCCAACATAGTCTGTAATATGGAGGGCAGCTCTCAGCATGTCTCCCACATAGTCTGTAATATGGAGGGCAGCTCTCAGCATGTCTCCCACATAGTCTGTAATATGGAGGGCAGCTCTCAGCATGTCTCCCACATAGTCTGTAATATGGAGGGCAGCTCTCAGCATGTCTCCCACATAGTCTGTAATATGGAGGGCAGCTCTCAGCATGTCTCCCACATAGTCTGTAATATGGAGGGCAGCTCTCAGCATGTCTCCCACATAGTCTGTAATATGGAGGGCAGCTCTCAGCATGTCTCCCACATAGTCTGTAATATGGAGGGCAGCTCTCAGCATGTCTCCCACATAGTCTGTAATGTGGAGGGCAGCTCTCAGGATGTCTTCCACAGTCTCCATGTCTCCCACATAGTCTGTAATATGGAGGGCAGCTCTCAGCATGTCTCCCACATAGTCTGTAATATGGAGGGCAGCTCTCAGCATGTCTCCATGTCTCCAATATGGAGGGCAGCTCTCAGCATGTCTCCACACAGTCTGTAATATTTCAGGGCAGCTCTCAGCATGTCTCCCACATAGTCTGTAATATGGAGGGCAGCTCTCAGCATGTCTCCCACATAGTCTGTAATGTGGAGGGCAGCTCTCAGGATTTCTTCCAGTCTCCAATTCGGAGGGCAGCTCTCAGCATGTCTCCAACATAGTCTGTAATATGGAGGGCAGCTCTCAGCATGTCTCCCACATAGTCTGTAATATGGAGGGCAGCTCTCAGCATGTCTCCCACATAGTCTGTAATATGGAGGGCAGCTCTCAGCATGTCTCCCACATAGTCTGTAATATGGAGGGCAGCTCTCAGCATGTCTCCCACATAGTCTGTAATGTGGAGGGCAGCTCTCAGCATGTCTCCCACATAGTCTCCAATATGGAGGGCAGCTCTCAGCATGTCTCCCACATAGTCTGTAATATGGAGGGCAGCTGCATGTCTCCACATAGTCTGTAATGTGGAGGGCAGCTCTCAGCATGTCTCCCACATAGTCTGTAATATGGACAGTCTCCAATAGTCGGAGGGCAGCTCTCAGCATGTCTCCAACATAGTCTGTAATATGGAGGGCAGCTCTCAGCATGTCTCCCACATAGTCTGTAATATGGAGGGCAGCTCTCAGCATGTCTCCCACATAGTCTGTAATATGGAGGGCAGCTCTCAGCATGTCTCCCACATAGTCTGTAATATGGAGGGCAGCTCTCAGCATGTCTCCCACATAGTCTGTAATGTGGAGGGCAGCTCTCAGCATGTCTCCCACAGTCTCCAATAGGGCAGCTCTCAGCATGTCTCCAACATAGTCTGTAATATGGAGGGCAGCTCTCAGCATGTCTCCCACATAGTCTGTAATATGGAGGGCAGCTCTCAGCATGTCTCCCACATAGTCTGTAATGTGGAGGGCAGCTCTCAGCATGTCTCCCACATAGTCTGTAATATGGAGGGCAGCTCTCAGCATGTCTCCCACATAGTCTGTAATGTGGAGGGCAGCTCTCAGCATTTCTTCCACATAGTCTCCAATATGGAGGGCAGCTCTCAGCATGTCTCCACATAGTCTGTAATATGGAGGGCAGCTCTCAGCATGTCTCCCACATAGTCTGTAATATGGAGGGCAGCATGTCTCCCACATAGTCTGTAATATGGAGGGCAGCTCTCAGCATGTCTCCCACATAGTCTGTAATATGGAGGGCAGTTCTCAGCATGTCTCCCCCATAGTCTGTAATGTGGAGGGCAGCTCTCAGCATGTCTCCCACATAGTCTGTAATGTGGAGGGCAGCTCTCAGGATTTCTTCCACAGTCTCCAATTCGGAGGGCAGCTCTCAGCATGTCTCCAACATAGTCTGTAATATGGAGGGCAGCTCTCAGCATGTCTCCCACATAGTCTGTAATATGGAGGGCAGCTCTCAGCATGTCTCCCCCATAGTCTGTAATGTGGAGGGCAGCTCTCAGCATGTCTCCCACATAGTCTGCAATATGGAGGGCAGCTCTCAGCATGTCTCCCACACAGTCTTTAATATTCAGGGCAGCTCTCAGCATGTCTCCCACATAGTCTGTAATATGGAGGGCAGCTCTCAGCATGTCTCCCCATAGTCTGTAATATGGAGGGCAGCTCTCAGCATGTCTCCCACATAGTCTGTAATATGGAGGGCAGCTCTCAGCATGTCTCCCACATAGTCTGTAATATGGAGGGCAGCTCTCAGCATGTCTCCCACATAGTCTGTAATATGGAGGGCAGCTCTCAGCATGTCTCCCACACAGTCTGTTATGGAGGGCAGCTCTCAGCATGTCTCCCACATAGTCTGTAATATGGAGGGCAGCTCTCTCCCAGCATGTCTCAGCATGTCTCCCACACAGTCTGCAATATTCAGGGCAGCTCTCAGCATGTCTCCCACATAGTCTGTAATATGGAGGGCAGTTCTCAGCATGTCTCCCCCATAGTCTGTAATGTGGAGGGCAGCTCTCAGCATGTCTCCCACATAGTCTGTAATGTGGAGGGCAGCTCTCAGCATGTCTCCCACATATTTCTTCCAGCATGTCTCCACATTCTGGAATATGGAGCAGCTCTCAGCATGTCTCCCCCATAGTCTGTAATATGGAGGGCAGCTCTCAGCATGTCTCCCACATAGTCTGTAATATGGAGGGCAGCTCTCAGCATGTCTCCCCCAATAGTGGCAGCTCTCAGGCAGCTCTCAGCATGTCTCCCACATAGTCTGTAATATGGAGGGCAGCTCTCAGCATGTCTCCCACATAGTCTGTAATGTGGAGGGCAGCTCTCAGGATTTCTTCCACAGTCTCCAATTCGGAGGGCAGCTCTCAGCATGTCTCCAACATAGTCTGTAATATGGAGGGCAGCTCTCAGCATGTCTCCCACATAGTCTGTAATATGGAGGGCAGCTCTCAGCATGTCTCCCACATAGTCTGTAATATGGAGGGCAGCTCTCAGCATGTCTCCCACATAGTCTGTAATATGGAGGGCAGCTCTCAGCATGTCTCCCACATAGTCTGTAATATGGAGGGCAGCTCTCAGCATGTCTCCCACATAGTCTGTAATATGGAGGGCAGTTCTCAGCATGTCTCCCCCATAGTCTGTAATGTGGAGGGCAGCTCTCAGCATGTCTCCCACATAGTCTGTAATGTGGAGGGCAGCTCTCAGCATGTCTCCCACATAGTCTGTAATATCGGAGGGCAGCTCTCAGCATGTCTCCCACATAGTCTGTAATATGGAGGGCAGCTCTCAGCATGTCTCCCACATAGTCTGTAATATGGAGGGCAGCTCTCAGCATGTCTCCCACATAGTCTGTAATATGGAGGGCAGTTCTCAGCATGTCTCCCCCATAGTCTGTAATGTGGAGGGCAGCTCTCAGCATGTCTCCAACATAGTCTGTAATATGGAGTGCAGCTCTCACTATGTCTCCCCACACAGTCTGTAATGTGGAGGGCAGCTCTCAGCATGTCTCCAATCTGTAATTCAGGGCAGCTCTCAGCATGTCTCCCACATAGTCTGTAATATGGAGGGCAGCTCTCAGCATGTCTCCCACATAGTCTGCAATGTCTTCCACATAGTCTGAGGGCAGCTCTCAGCATGTCTCCCACATAGTCTGTAATGTGGAGGGCAGCTCTCAGGATGTCTCCCACAGTCTCCCCACAGCTCTCAGTCTCCAAGTTAATATGGAGGGCAGCTCTCAGCATGTCTCCCACATTGTCTGTAATATGGAGGGCAGCTCTCAGCATGTCTCCCATGTCTCCCATATGGAGGGCAGCTCATGTCTCCCACATAGTCTGTAATATGGAGGGCAGCTCTCAGCATGTCTCCCACATAGTCTCTAATAAGGAGGGCTCTCAGCATGTCTCCCACATAGTCTCTAATAAGGAGGGCAGCTCTCAGGATTTCTTCCACATAGTTTGTAAAATGGAGGGCAGCTCTCAGCATTTCTCCCACATAGTCTGTAATATGGAGGGCAGCTCCCAGCATGTCTCCCACATAGTCTGACTGTGCTGCTGCTCCAGTTTCAACTGTTCTGCCTTATTATTATTCGACCATGCTGGTCATTTATGAACATTTGAACATCTTGGCCATGTTCTGTTATAATCTCCACCCGGCACAGCCAGAAGAGGACTGGCCACCCCACATAGCCTGGTTCCTCTCTAGGTTTCTTCCTAGGTTTTGGCCTTTCTAGGGAGTTTTTCCTAGCCACCGTGCTTCTACACCTGCATTGCTTGCTGTTTGGGGTTTTAGGCTGGGTTTCTGTACAGCACTTTGAGATATCAGCTGATGTACGAAGGGCTATATAAATAAATTTGATTTGATTTGATTTGGAAGGCAGCTCTCAGCATGTCTCCCACATAGTCTCCAATAAGGAGGGCAGCTCTCAGGATTTCTTCCACATAGCTTGTAAAATGGAGGGCAGCTCTCAGCATGTCTTCCACATAGTCGGTAATATGGAGGGCAGCTCTCAGCATTTCTCCCACATAGTCTCCAATATGGAGGGCAGATGTGATCGGGGGTCTGAGGTGTTGATCCAATTCACAGACCCCTGTGTTGACAGAACAGAGGGAAAGCATTGAAACATGCTAAAAGGCCCTCTCCTCCCCTTTCCTCTTTTCTACTTAAAGGCAGATAGCAGAACATTGGTACACCACACCATTCCAACCACTTGACATATAATCAGTGAGACAACATGCCAATGGAATCAATGTCTGGGACTAATCACGCAGGCTGTCTCAAATTTTATGAGTACTCTGAGTGGCACTGTCCCAAATCATATAAAGATATCAAAAGATTAATGAATCCAGTGTCAAATAGAAGAACACACACACTCAAAGGGAATTTATTTGTCAAGAGTTTTAATAATTTACTAAAAAAAGAGTGTAAAAGTCACAGATCTCTTCTCCAAGATTGATCTGTCTCATATTCAAAGTGATGGCAGATGTAACAAATTTGCAAACTTGTCCTCTTTTGTACTTTAGTGTACAAGTATTGGCATTACACCCGTGGCTGTATTTGAATGAGACTTCATATGCATATATTTATATTTGAAAATACTTCATAGGAATCACTTAATATAAAGTAAATCAAACCGGCGTGAAATGTACAGCCTTGAGAAATTCCCAAAACACAGCTGAAAATTGTATACAAAACATGCTAGGAATTGTACAAATAGCAGGGCTATTTGAGTGGAGGGGCTCAAGGAATAGGCTTTTCTGATGGTTTGCTTGACATCATTTGGGACCACCACTGAAGTAAAGCATATGAGTTAAATATACAACACCCAAGTAACTCTCAAATACATAACATTGAAGTCTATTGCCTATTTCAAGTTTATTTAGCAGGAGAAGAGAGACACTTTATAAATATATCTTTGCAGTATTGAGAACCTTAACTGAAACGGATTCAATAAAAAGGCTAAAAGTCAACATTTCAATAATTGAAAAAGTTAAAAAGTATAGAACTAAAATGCATTGTCTTTAATAAAAGATGTATACTGTATTTGCCTCTTCAAAAAAAAAGTTATGTATAAACCCCCACCACCATCACCATCATGTGGTTGTTTTAGAGAGGTAATATATATATATATATATTTATATACATATATATATTTGAATTTATATGCATTATATACTATATATAAATATGGCATTTTAACTATTTTTGTTACAATTTCCTTTAAAAGGACAAATTCTATTTCCGACCCAAAGGCGATTGATATTAAATTTGGAAAGGGCCTTGATCATTTTTCTGTGTTCAAAATGATGTTGTAAATATTAAAAATAAGTCTCAATTCTTTGCAAATTATTATTTTTTACACTATAAAGATTTGTCAACTTGTATTCAGTGTGTTCATATCTACAGCAATACAACTGTCACTTCCAAAAGTAAGGAAAAAGTGTCATTATCAAATGCTTTTCCCCTCATAGGAAATTGTTGTGTTCTTCACCCTCTTATGAATGTTGGTATGAATTTCATTACTAAACTTTGAGTCATTACAACCACAGTTCTATACAAATGTGGCAAATCGAAGGTAAGAAGCTGCTGTGTTGCTGTGGTCATTTGGTTCCCTGGTTGTGCAGTGTGGGGCAGATACAGGACTTTTATGCATGTGACTCCCAGGCTCCCATCCTACATGATTTTGGCTTTTATAGCTCCCAGGGTATCACTGTCATGGCTGGTAAGGGACAAGGTCCAATTCTTCATGCAGGACCATACTGTAATTCACATAGTCCACCCTTTAACATGTCTCCTCCATGGCTTCAAAACATCTTCAGTCTCACAGGAACAGGGTGGAAAGTCCTCCTGTACAACAATGCTGATCTGATAATGACAAGTGTAACACTGAAATGTCCTATTATGACAATAAAAAGGGCATAGTTGGATATCTCCATCTTCTCTCTCGGGCTGTATGTGCCTTTTCAACGTACAATGGTTGTTGGCACATCACCACATCTTACAAGAGACGTTTTCTAAAGGTAAGAATTGCACTAGGCTGGTCTCACGGCTGACCAAACTGTTCATGTTCAAAAGTCTCTGTACTGTACATAGGCGTTTGTTTGTTTTCCCAACCAAGGACCATCTGTTGTTCTCCTGCCACCATTTTGGCCATCAATCCACTGAAATATGGCCACGATTCGATCACAGATCGCATGATAACACCAGGTGTAAAAGGGGTCCATAAATCTCGTCCCATGCGTTCATTCATTAAAAGAAAACAGACCTCCAGCGCTCTCTGGTGACCAGGCAGAGGCATTGCAGGCAGGCAGGCACACATGACCTCAGAGGCCATGGATTGTACAGTACTCAGTTTCCTCAGCTGTCTGTCAGTAAGTCCCATCGCTAGAGCATGTTGAGGATGGCATTGTACATCTGTGTGAGCACGGCCAGGTGGACGGGCAGGCAGGAGCGGCGGTCCTGGTTGGCAGGGTTACACGTCAGCCATGAGAGGGCGTTGTACTGCTCCAACACAAACCTACAGCAGGACGCAAGACATGAGCACCAGAGTTTGGGGTTAGAAAACACATAACATGAACATACATCATAGTAGATGAAGTGTTGTCCTCAACAGCCTACACATGATGCAGGCATACAGCTACTACTTCACCATAGAGGACAAGTCAGTGACAATGACAACCTATGTGTCGGAGTGAGAGAAGAGGAGATGTTGGGGTGTTACACAGTAGGAGAAGGTAGGTTGGGATGGGCAGTGGGTACAGGGCATACAGCAGAGACCTACTAACCTGAGCACGTCAGAGGTGGTTTTGGAGTCCAGAGGGTGAGGCGTCCTCTTAGCGGTCTTGTCTGAGCTCGTCTGAGTGGGCTCGTCAGATTGGGCTGTGGAGATGGAGATGTGGTGGTGTAGCGATGCCTGGAGGGAGAAAACACACAGTAAGTGGCTAAACACACACAGACGTACACACACAAAAGAATGAATGCACACACCCTCCCACAGGCACAAACAAAATCAACGAGTTCATGGATCCCTTACCTTGAGGAAGAGTGGACACTGGTTCTGAGCCTGAGGGCAGGAGGCCCAGAACCAGTGAGGCAGGCTGTCGGCCTGGGCAGTGGAGACGTAGTATCCAAGGGCTAGAGGCTGCTGCTTCAGCTCCTCCGGAGGGTTCTCCCTGGACAGAAGCCTCTCTCCCTGACTCTGGAGGAGCACATGGGACAGACGGAACATTAATACTGGGGGCAACATGGCTGCCAACGACCACACAGCTGCTCTATTTTCGACTATAACAGATGTCTGTGTACTGAACATTACAGGTACACTATAGGATTTTAGTTATGGACCATAGCGCCACACCATAACACAGGCAAAACTCACCCCGCTGAAGAGTAACAGGCTGACCACGTGGTTCTAAGTAAATGTAGAAATCTATGTTATTAAATTATTGCACCCACACTGCTCGAGCGCGCCAAAGATCGTCTGAGTTGCCAAGGGCTAAAATAGAAATCAGTTATATTTCTGACGCATATCGCGTTGCAAGTCCTGCCTCTCCCATCTCCTCATTGGTTATACCCACGTGGGTGACTGAAAGACGAACGAGGTCAGTGGCGGTAATGCACCTAATTTATGAAAGTTGTCAATTGCAATATAAAGTCAAGAGAAGAAAAAGCCTGGAAGGAATAGAGATGACTAGAAACAATTCGGTTGACCATTTTATGTGTGGATTAATTGGCGGAGTAGAGGACCTGCATTTCAGGTAAAATAACAACTCAATGTTTATATCCTAGGACAAATTAGCTAGCAACAGCAAGCTAGCTAAATATGACAAATTAGCTAGGAAGTGCAAGCTAACTAGCTAAATTGCCATACATTTTTAATGCTTTTCGACCTGTCCCCAAATTAATATAATTGGTTCAGAGTTTGTTTTGATATTTTAACCGACGTGTCGTGATCGCGTTTGGTGTGGGGGGACAAAATACATTTATGCACGATGGCGCACAGCCGGTTTGGGTTCTGTGTAACAGATTCCGTGATAGAAATGTAAGGTCATTTCCAATTGAGCCTGCATACGCAGTGTTTCCCGTGAATGCAATCTCTGCTAAAGCTGGAACATTGCCTTCAAATTTGAATCACACTCTCAAGCTGATTTTCCACGATACAGATTAAATAGAGCCCCCCTCACTGTTATTTTAAAGCAGGATTCTAGAACATTCCAATGTTCTAGAATCCACCAACAGTATCAGGAAAAGTTCTGCATAATTCACATGAATCGAGTCCCAGCCTGGTTCCTGAACTCACCCTGTTATGCTGGAAATGTGAGCTCCCCCCCATGCCAGAGGGGGAGCCAGGGGAGGGTACTGGGGAGGTGTTGGGGGAAGGGTGAAGGTTGAGAATGTCATGTCCTATGTCATTCTCCAGCTCATCGGGGAAAGGCAGGTCGAACATGTCATCTGGAGACAAACACAGTCAGCTATAGACGTACACATGTAACTTGTCATACAGAAGAGGTGCAGTCTACACCGTGTAGTCCAGTGTATCTTCTTCTGAAACCATTAAGGCAGTGACAGTTCCAAAGGGAGCATGCCAACAATCCTTAGACAATTGTGCACCCTGGTGGGTTTTCATTTCTTTTAAATCAGGTTTTTACTTTGGCGGACGTTACTTTTACATTGACATTTGTTAATAAAAACTCACGAATGCAGCTGTTTATGTCAAATGATTTTGTTTCCTACTTGTAGCCCTGTTTTTCCTGAAAATAAAATGGCAAAACACTTCATTGTGAGGCTAACTAGAAGGGCTGGTCATGCGGATAAATGAAGGTTTGATAAATGAAAAGCCTTTTTTTTGCTGGGGCCTCGGGACTGACAGGGATAAAAATAGATAAATAGGTAGGCACTTATGTGTGAACTGCATAGAATAATAAATCCAGCAACAGCTACTGTAAAATACTGAGTACACAATACCTAGTTACTGATATTAAACCTTGCGATTTCCAACTCATATTTTTATTGTCTCTAACATCTAGGTTGTATTGATTAACCTTGCATCTAAATGCACTCTGCACTATGCTCCAGTATGACACTCCCAGTTAGGGAGTGCCAACATGGAGGTCTAATGTGGAGCCCTTACCGGCGTTGTCCTCTGTGGGGTAGGAGCTGGCGGCCAGCTGGGTGGTGGCGGAGGTGGGGAATACCAGGATGTGGGTACAGGAAGCATCCTGAGGGGTGTTCAGCTGGGACGTCTGCAGGTTGAGGGCCGTGCTGCGACCAAACACCGAACCCATTGTAACCGCATCTGCACACACAAACCATGTATTATCAATATGTTATGTAAGGTTGCATTGTGATTTACCTCAATAGAGCTTGCAGTGTGTCGGCAAAGAAATCAGTTGAGTGTGCTAAAGTTTCTATTGCTGTGCACAATGTCTCGCAGTGCAGAGTGTCTGTACTGTAAAATCCACTTGGCAGAACCTTGCCATCTCTATTATGTCTGCATTACCGTGTGCTGTGAAGTGAGTGTGGCAGCACAAAGTGCTCCTTCAATGTGTGGAAGTGTAATGTGTTCCCTGAGCGCAGTAATGTGTCTGCTCCTTGGTGTTGTGCAGAGCTAACCCTCCACGCATTACTACTGCCATCTCTACTAAGATCGTACGACCTCTGTACTGTACTGTGCATTGGGGCTAAACACACTATTACACTGTTCACCTCTGGGTCATAACATGGTGTATCTGCAACCCCAGGGCTCTTAGAGTGAGCTTCTAAAACATCTATTAATTATGTCTATTCCATTTTTAGATCTGAAAGGTACATTAAACACATCATCAATGGGGCGGCCCAGCGTGCTGATGCTGCTGTTGCTAACCTGGCATCACCACAATGGAGCCCTGGGGCTCCATGGCAACCAGGCAGGCACTGAGGATGGAGGGGGAGTCCGCGGAGGAGATGCCGCACATACGACACGCCTCCTTCAGCTGGCGACTGATGGAGTGGAGGGAGTGCTCCCCCAGGAGAACGCTCCAGTCTGGAGGGAGGGAGGCATGGGAGGGGGGGGGGGGGAGAGAGGGAGAGAGTTAGGTCAATACAGGGGATGGTTCTACAGTCTACTGTCATCTCCTCTGGATCAACTGAAATGATGTTGCTGAAAATATAGGGATTTGAAAAATCTGCCCTAAACAATATCAGTAACAATACCACCAGCTTCAGCTTAACTTAAAACGTTGTCATGATCCACCTTGGAGATTTCTACAGCAAACAGCAAGGGCAATGAGACAGAGTTAGGCATTCTATACTGTTCTATACCTTTCAGTTCACCGTGTCCTAGTCTGCCCAGCCGACCAATCACGATCCTCCAGGGCAGTGAGGTCATCTGGATGATGCCGACACACCAGTCCCATAACTTCTGCAGCCCCATCTTCCTGGCCGAGACCTTGGGCCGCCGCACTCTGAAGAGGAGCAGGGAGAGAGGAGAAGAACATTTGGTAATGTCTGCATAGCATAACCTGTATTAATTCAACAACCAAATAGGTGCATGCTATTCTCCTGCAGATTGTGAAATGCTACAATAGTGTCTGACTTTACTCAATTTAATATAGCCTAGCATACTATGAAGACACAATGAAGGACAAAAAAGCCCAGGGTATGTTTCACATTATCACACTAGCACATTATCACAACTAGCACATTATCACAACTAGCACATTATCACAATTAGCACATTATCACAATTAGCACACACCTCTCCATAGATATCCTCCACTGACTGATTGACTGACTGTACCTGTTGGGCACGTCGATGTTGATGATGCAGGTCTCCAGTAGCTCTCCCTGTTGGTCGGTGCAGGAGACCAGGATCCAGCGCTGGTCGTGGGACAGGCAGTAGCCCACAAACAGCACGTTGTACCTAGGAGGGATCTCTGCCCACACCTCCCCTGGCTCCGGCATCTTGGCACGGGTAGGACCCAGAATGTACGGGGGAGAGTAGCCCTGTAGAGGGCGGGGGTGCTGGGGAGGGACAGAGAGAGAGAGAGAGAGAGAGAGAGAGAGAGAGAGAGAGAGAGAGAGAGAGTGTTGAAGTGTTTATGTACAAGTTAACACAATGAGTCCCACCGGATTTCTAACCCCTTCTAAACATTGTGTGTGATTGTCACATTCACTGGAATAATTATCGGACCAAGATGCAGCGCCATATGGTTTCCACATATTATTTATTAGAAACGCACAAACAACAAAGCAAGAACGAAACAAACAACTAACCGTAACAAAGAGGTGTAACATACACTAACTCAAAAACAATATCCCATAAAACACAGGTGGAAAAAATTGCTACTTAAATATGATCCCCAATTCGAGACAACAATAGCCAGCTGCCTCTAATTGGGAATCATACCAAACACCAACATAGAAAAACTAAACTAGAACCCCACATAGAAAATAATAACTAGAAAACCCCCCAGTCACGCCCTGACCTAATCTACCATAGAAAATAAGGGCTCTCTATGGTCAGAACGTGACAGTGATACCAACCATAAGTCTGTGTGATTACCGGGGACTGCGCTAGAGTTGTGAGACAAGGGCTGATCATGAAGGGGCCTGGGGCCGAGTCTTTTATACTAAATCTGTAGAGTCCAAATGGTTTGAGCTACAAACTACTAAAAGCTGAGAGTCATGTTCAACATGTTCTACTCTATGATGCTCACAAGCTACACAAGAGTGGTTAAAAGGTAAGGAAGGGGTTATTCTACATAGGTCATAGGAAATCCCAGGACATAGTGTCTATAGTACTGTAATTAGCTCACATAGTTGCTGTCAAACTCCAAACGCTTGTCACTGACTAGTTGGACATTCATTTCCCAGTGAGCAAACCATTTCTGTACTTACAGCATTCATATAAATTCATTTTTATCATGTTTTTGCTTTGGCGAACCTTATTATTATATTGACATTTGCCATTGAAACTCATGAATGCAACTGTTTATGTCAAGTTGTTTGGCTTTCTACTTGTAGCCCTGTTTTTCCTGAAAATAAAATCGTAAAAAACACTTAATTGGGAGGCTAAATATAAGGGCTGGTAATGTAGATAAATGAAGGTCAGGTAAAAACGAAAAGCCTATTTTTGCTGGAGTCTCGGGACTGATAGGGTTAAAAATAGATGAGAGATGTATAGATAAATGGTTAGGCACTTATGTGTCTAAAGCCTGTGTCTGTTTAAATGGGTGTCCATGTCTCAGTCCCCGGTAATCAGCCCCCGGTAAATCACACAGACTTATGGTTGGTCTCACACACAATGCTTAGAAGGGTTTAGGGGTAGCAACACATCTACCACGCTGATCCTCAACACTGGAGCCCCTCAGGGGTGCATGCTCAGTCCCCTCCTGTACTCCCTGTTCACCCATGCCTGCATGGCCAGGCACAACTCCCACACCAGAAATTAAGTTTGCAGACGACACAACAGTGGTAGGCCGACAACGATTGAGACAGCCTATAGGGAGGAGGTCAGAGACCTGGCCGGGTGGTGCCAGAATAACAACTTCTCCCTAAACGTAAACAAGACTAAGGAGATGATTGTGGACTAGAGGAAAAGGAGGACCGAGCATGCCCCCATTCTCATCGACAGGGCTGTACTGGAGCAGGTTGAGAGCTTCAAGTTCCTTAGTGTCCACATCACCAACAAACTATCATGGTCCAAACACATCAAGACAGTCGTGAAGAGGGCACGACAAAACCTATCCCCCCTCAGGAGACTGAAAAGATTTGGCATGGGTCATCAGATCTTCAAAAGGTTCTACAGCTGCAACATCGAGAGCATGGTTGCATCACAGCCTGGTACGATAACTGCTCAGTCTCCCACTGCAAGGCACTACAGAGGGTAGTGCGTGCGGGCCAGTACATCACTAGGGCTAAGCTGCCTGCCATCCAGGACCTCTACACCAGGCGGTGTCAGAGGAAGGCCCTAAAAATTGTTACAGATCCCAGCCACCCCAGTCATAGACTGTTCTCTCTACTACCGCATGACAAGCGGTACCGGAGCGCCAAGTCTCGGACCAAAAGGCTTCTCAACAGTTTTTACCCCCAACCCTTCTTCTACGCTGCTGCTACTCTCTGTTTATTATCTATGCATAGTCACTTTAACTCTACCTACACGTACATATATCCTCTATTAGCCCGACTAACCGGTGGCCCCGCACATTGACACTGTACCGGTACCACCTGTATATAGCCTCGCTACTGTTATTTTCACTGTCATTTTTGTATTTCTTTACTTATCTATTGTTTACCTAATACCTATTTTTTTACTTAAAAATTGCACTGTTGGCTAAGGGCTTGTAAGTAATTATTTCACTGTAAGGTCTACACCTGTTGTATTTGGCACATGTGACAAACAAACTTTGATTTGATTTGAAACCTTACCTCTGGGCTTTTAAGCACAGATTCTAGGGTGGAGGCGGGGCCGAAACCGGTCAGAGACTTGATGTGTGTCTTTGTGGGTAGGAGGCGTCTGCACTGAGAGTAGGCTGAGAAGGCCAGGGAGCGCAGGTGCTGCAGGTACAGGGGGCTCTCACCACTGGCTGGCTGGAGCAGGTACTGACAAGGCACCACCTGGACAACACATAGGGAATGAATGAACACTGGTATGAGAGCAGCTTGACCTGGGGAGATATTCATTACTGTTGGTAGAACATGCCAGAATACGAACATGCCAGAATAAGTCTGAAATGGATCCCTATTCCGTATATAGTACACTCCATTTGACCAGAGGGCTCTGGTCAATAGGAGTGCACTATACAGGAATTAGGGTGCTTACCCACAGTCTCCGTCTCTTTACAATCTATACAATCATAATATTCAACGATACAGAAGCTATAGAGAGAACAGTAGGGTATATGAACCTACCTGTAACACCAGAGCTGGTCTCATGCTCTCCGGCAATGTCTTTAGCATCTCTGTGTAGCAACGCATCAGCCCTAGTAACCACACACTGCCCGCCTCCACCTCCTCTCCCTCCTCCTCCTCTCCACCTCCTCCGCCATCCCTCGCTCCGCCTGAGCAGAGGAAGGGGTCCACCACATAGATCACGATGGCCGGGGGGTGGGCGTGGCTATCGGCCGAGTCCGCCAGCGTGGGAATGCCGATTCGTTCTCGCTCCGCCAAACTGGTAAATTAGGAGGAGACATGATTAATATCCCACTATCATAATTACATAGAATACTGGATAATAACATAGAATACTGAATAATAACATAGTAATACAATAGCAATATAGAAGCATATATGCCCTAGCATAGATTTTCACCTCTCAGGGGTCTCTGCTGGCTGGCTGGGTGGTGGTGGTGTGGCATTGGGGTTAGTCTTGGCCTCAGCGGCCCCTACTTGGGTAATCTCTGCTGGGCCTGGTTGGTCCGAGGCTGCTGCCGTGGGGGTGGGGGTGCTTCCTGAGCTAGGGGCTGCCGCTGGCTCTCCCTCAGCAGGGGCCCCGGGGCCAGAGGGGAGCTGGCTGGAGGAGGGGGCAGGCTGTGCTGAGGAGGGTGTAGGGGCTAAGGGAGGCTGATGCTTGGGGGGTATAAACAGACTACTGTCCAAAGACAGGGCAGACAACTGTGGACCTGGGTGGAGGAAAACATAGAGGGGAAGTTAGAGATGAAATGCACAGAGTAGTTTGTGTAATACCAATTTAGTAAGACCTGAAATGCACTACATGACAAAAAGTATGTGGACACCTGCTTGTCGAACATCTCATAACAAAATCATGGGCATTAAAATGGAGTTGGTCCCCCCTTTGCTGCTATAACAGCCTCCACTCTTCTGGGAAGGCTTTGCATTCAGCCACAAGAGCATTAGGTGTTTGATGGAGTGAGGTCAGGGCTCTGTGCAGGCCAGTCAAGATCTTCCACACTGATCTCGACAAACCATTTCTGAATGAACCTTGCTTTGCACACATGGGCATTGTCATGCTGAAACAGGAAAGCTCCTTCCCCAAAGTGTTGCCACACAGTTGGAAGCACAGAATTGTCTGGAATGTCACTGTATGCTGTAGAGTTAAGATTTCCCTTCACTGGAACTAAAACAACTGAAAAACAGCCCCACACCATTATTCCTCCTCCAACCAACTTTACAGTTGGCACTATGCATTGGGGCAGGTAGCATTCTCCTGGCATTCACCAAACCCAGATTAGTCCGTCAGACTGACAGATGGTGAAGAGTGATTCATCACCCCAGAGAACACGTTTCCACTGCTCCAGAGTCCAATGGTGGCGAGCTTTACACCACTCCAGCCGACGCTTGGCATTGCGCATGGTGATATTAGGCTTGTGTGCGGCTGCTTGGCCATGGAAACCCATTTCATGAATCTCCTAACAAACAGTTCTTCTGCTGATGTTGCTTCCACAGGCAGTTTGGAAATCGGTAGTGAGTGTTGCAACCGAGGACAGGCGTTTTTTTACGCGCTACAACACACGGCGGTCCCATTCAGTGAGCTTGTGTGGCCTACTACTTCACAGCACTTACAGTTGACTGGGGCAGCTCTAGCAGGGCAGAAATTTTATGAACTGACTTGATGGAAAGGTGGCATCCTATGACGGTGCCATGTTGAAAGCCACTGAGCTCTTCAGTAAGGCCATTCTACTGCCAATGTTTGTCTATGGCGATTGCATGGCTGTGTGCTCAATTGTATATGTGTATATGTGCTCATCTGTCAGCAAAGGTTGTGGCTGAAATAGCCAAATCCACTAATTTGGAGGGGTGTCCACATACATTTGTAAATATAGTGTCTCCACAGAGAGTTAGGTCTATATCACATAAACATCACAAGGGGAGGGTTAATAGGTACAGTAGCATAAACGATAGAAGAGAATGCAATCATGAAGCTCAGTTTCTTACCTAGCTGCCTTCTGCAGGCTCGGGCATAGAGTTTAAGTTTTCTGAGGTTGTCGATGTGTTGCTGTCCAGCCCAGGGCCCTGTGAACCACTGGTCTATCTGCTCCTCCTCCTGCCTCTCCTTCTCTGTTTCTGTCTCTGTGTCCACTGCCCCCACACGCACCAGGCCATCTCTGGACACCTTGGCCAGGGGTCTGTGTTTCCCCAACCGGCATGTCTGAAAATGGACATAGGCAGGGGTCAAGGGCTATAGATCATATACGCAGTATCTCACCTTGATTGCATACATCTTCACACATTTAAACGTCTATTGGTAATTACTGTATATTCTGAAAGAAACAAGTAAGAATTTCCTGGACAAGAGGGTTGTGATACAGTAGATGTAGATGACAGGACCTACCTCGTAGACAGCGCTGAGCTCCTGGAAGAAGACCTGTGCCCCAGCCAGCAGGGTGTCAGAGTTGGGGCAGAGCACCAGAAAGGCCACGTCTCTCTGTCCCCCGTACGGTTCCAACAGCAGCTTCTCCCAGAAGGGCAGCGCCAGGGGCGACAGCGCCAGGAAGTTACGGTCGTAGTAGTCGTAGTAGCCCAACAACAGGGTGGGAATAGGCAGAGGCTCTGGCGACTCCTCGGACCCTGGTCAGAAGCAAGATGATGCATGTGAGACATTGTACTGCATTATGGGATGCTTGACTGGACTAGCTAAAGGTCTAATTTTCTAAAATTCTTATTCGATTACATTTCTCATGTCATCCTTTGTACTGGCAATATCAATATAATACAGGGCCTACTCCTACATTGACATAAGAGCATGATCCAATAAGGGCTGCTAAGAAACATTGGAAACCAAATCAAATATCTTTGCACTGACAATATTGTTAATATAACGTAGGGCCTACTCTGTCAGGTCGACTCCAAAACTCCTAATTCTAAATTCACATCTCACATCACATGCTGAAATCCAGACGAAAATCAGGCGCAAAGTCATCCACAGTTAATGTGGCTGCTAAAATACACCACAAAGCAAATCACTAGAGACTGAACAGTGTCCCTGGTGGCTTACCGTAGGAGCCCCGTCCAGCCATCTTGTGGAACTGTTGCCATGTGAGCGGTCCTTGTACGTGCTGGATGTTCTCCCAGGTCCGGCCCATCCGTTTCTTCTGGATGGCGTCCTGGAGGTAGGGCTGCAACGACAGCAGCATACGCACCACGTCCTGGGATGACAGCATACTAATGTCCAGCACTGGGGAGAGACAAGGAGACGCACACACACACACACACAAATACAAACATTACATAAATACACATCATACACATTGAACGTCACATCACACAACAGTGCGAAACTAACAAAGAGAAACATGGATTTAAACTTTGAGTGAATG